>NW_013809527.1:0-509 GCF_000517525.1 Limulus polyphemus
GTTCAAAGTTTTAGGAAAAAAATAACTTTAAGAACTTATTTATAAATATCAATAACCTATATACATATATAATGTATAACAATTGAAATGTGACTGTATTTTACAAAATACTAGATGACTAAAACACAGCCAAGACAGGTTACTTTGTACAGACCAAAGGTCACCTTATGTTATTTGATATGGTAACATGAGTGCATGTGAGCCGTGTCATTGTAACTTCTGTATTGTTAGCTAGGCATGGGTGAAAGGTCAATATAATAAAAATAATAAATATATATAAATGTATAATTTTATAGATTTAAGCTATTTTGTCTAAACATTTATGTTTTCATGTTATAATCTGTGTTCATTCTAGAATGAAAGAGGCATAATTTATATTTATTTCCCAAGTTTTGATGGTGGTTGCAAGATCAATAAAATTTCCCAAACCCTTACAGAGATTAATTACTGAAAATAACATAAAATAATAAAGATTTTTCTAAGAAATGTTTGATAACTATCCAGACAAT
>NW_013809528.1:0-508 GCF_000517525.1 Limulus polyphemus
GAAATACAAACTATTTGAACCATCATGTCTGTAACAAGTAAGGTGACAAAAGAAATACAAACTAATTTAACCATCATGTCTGTAACAAGTAAAGTGACAAAGGATATAACCAATTAATTTAACTATCAATTTTATTACAAATTATAGCGACAAAAGAAATATAAGCTAATTCAACAATCACATATTCAGCAAGTTTAAAGTGATAAGAAGAATATAAATTAATTTAACCATCAAGTCTATAACAGATTAAATTAGCAAAAAATACAAACTAATTTAACCATCATGTTTATAACAAGTAAAGTGGCAAAAAATATAAACTAATTTAACCATCATGTTTGTAACAAGTGACAAAAGAAATATAAAGTAATTTAACCACCATATCTGTAACAAGTAAGGTGACAAAAAATACAAACTATTTTAACCATCATGTCTGTAACAAGTAAAGTGACAAAAGAAATACAAACTAATTAAACCATCATGTCTGTAACAAGTAAAGTGACAAAAGAAA
>NW_013809529.1:0-504 GCF_000517525.1 Limulus polyphemus
AGCTGTGTCAAGCTATCTTTATTGAAGGTAATTACTTAAGCTATTATCACGTGGCACTAAATGCGCTTTAATTCGAATAACTTCATAAAATTTATTAAATTTGTGCTGAAAAAGTTGTATTATTTTAGACACTTGAGCTAGAAACTGATAATCTAGTTTGCTTGGCCTAACCAATACTTATGTATCTGCAAGCACTTTCACCTTATAGTTTTGCTACTCTAAATCAGCTAAAAATGTTATACCGATAGCTCATGTGACGGTTGTTGTAGTCGTTAAATTTGAGAGCTTTTTGTTGAATAACTTTGCACACGTGCTTATATTTACACCAAATGAGACTCCTAATTGTAAGTTGTAAAGATCTATCAGTGTACCAAATTCCACAAAAAAAAAACATAAAAGTTAAGGATGTTTTTCTATCAAGTACTTTCAGTGGGAAGAAAAAAAATAAAAAAGGAAAAAATTAAATCAAAAATGGATATTTTATACTTCGTGTAAAATGTTTGT
>NW_013809530.1:0-868 GCF_000517525.1 Limulus polyphemus
AAGAAGACACAAGATTTAACGATACTGTGTACTGTCAATAAGAAGACACAAGATTTAACGATACTGTCTACTGTCAATAAGAAGACAATATATTTAACAATACTGTGTACTATCAATAAGAAGACACACGATTTAATAATACTGTGAACTATCAATAAAAAGACACAAGATTTAACGATACTATGTACTGTCAATAAGAAGACATAAGATTTAACGATACTGTGTACTATCAGTAAGAAGACACAATATTCAACGATAATGTGTACTGTCAGTATGAAAACACAAGATTTAACAATAATATGTTCTGTCTATAAGAAGACACCAGATTTAACGATACTGTGTACAGTCAATAAGAAGACACAAGATTTAACGATACTGTATACTGTCAATAAGAAGACACAAGATTTAACGATACTGTGTACTGTCAATAAGAAGACACAAGATTTAACGATACTGTGTACTGTCAACAAGTAAAACACAAGATTTAACAATACTGTGTACTGTCTTATTGACAGTACACAGTATCGTTAAATCTTGTGTCTTCTTATTGACAGTACACAGTATCGTTAAATCTTGTGTCTTAACACAGTATCGTTAAATCTTGTGTCTTCTTATTGGAATATTGTGTCTTCTTATTGACAGAACACAGTATTGTTAAATCTTGTGTCTTCTTATTGACAGTACATAGTAGTGCTAAATCGTGTGTCTTCTTATTGACAGTACACAGTATTGTTAAATCTTGTGTCTTCTTATTGACCGATATTATTGTTAAATCTTGTGTTTTCTTACTGACAGTACACATTATCGTTGTACTGTCAATAAGAAGACACAAGATTTTTTATAGTACACAGTATTTATTTAAGAACAC
>NW_013809531.1:0-1428 GCF_000517525.1 Limulus polyphemus
CTTTTTATTGATAGTACACAGTATTGCTAAATCGTGTGTCTTCTTATTGATAGTACACAGTATTGTTAAATCTTGTGTCTTCTTATTGTAAGTACACACTATCGTTAAATCTTGTGTCTTCTTATTGCCAGTACACAGTATCATTAAATCTTGTCTCTTCTTATTGACAGTTCACAGTATCGTTAAATATTGTGTCTTATTATTGACAGTACACAGTATCGTTAAATCTTGTGTCTTTTTATAGATAGTACACAGTATTGCTAAATCGTGTGTCTTCTTATTGACAGTACACAGTTTTTTAAATCTTGTGTCTTCTTATTGACAGTACACAGTATTGTTAAATCTAGTGTCTACTTATTGAAAGTACACAGTATCGTTGAATCTTGTGTCTTCTTATTGACAGTACACAGTATCGTTAATTCTTGTGTCTTCTTATTGACAGTACACAATATCATTAAATCTTGTGTCTTTTTATTGATAGTACACAGTATCGTTAAATCTTGTGTTTTTTTATAGATAGTACACAGTATTGCTAAATCGTGTGTCTTCTTATTGACAGTACAGTCAATAAGAAGACACAAGATTTAACAAAACTGTCTTCTTATTGACAGTACACAGTATTGTTAAATCTTGTGTCTACTTATTGAAAGTACACAGTATCGTTAAATCTTGTGTCTTCTTAATGACAGTACACAGTATCGTTAAATCTTGTGTCTTCTTATTGACAGTACACAGTATTGTTAAATCTTGTGTCTTCTTATTGACAGTACACAGGTAAGAAAACACAAGATTTAACAATAAGACAGTACACATTATTTGTACTGTCAACAAGAAGACACAAGATTTAACGATACTGTGTACTGTTAATAAGAAGACACAAGATTTAACTATACTGTGTACTTTCAATAAGATGACACACGATTTAGCAATACTGTGTACTCTCAATAAAAAGACACAAGATTTAATGATATTGTGTACTATCAATAAGAGGACATAATACTCAACGTACTGTCAATAAGAATACACAAGATTTAACGATACTGTGTACTGTTAATAAGAAAACACAAGATTTAACGATACTCACAGTATCGTTAAATCTTGCGTCTTTTTATTTATAGTACAGTGTACTGTCAATAAGAAGACACAAAATTTAAAGATACTGTGTACTTTCAATAAGAAGACTCAAGATTTAACAAAACTGTGTACTGTCAATAAGAAGACACACGATTTAACAATACTGTCAATAAAAAGACACAAGATTAAACGATACCTAGTACACAGTATTGCTAAATCGTGTGTATTCTTATTGAAAGTATACAGTATTGTTAAATCTTGTGTCTTCTTATTCACAGTACACAGTATCGTTAAATCATGTGTATTCTTATTGACAGTACACGGTATCGTTTAATCTTGTGTCTTTTTATTGAT
>NW_013809532.1:0-507 GCF_000517525.1 Limulus polyphemus
TGTTGTAAATATATGAGTTAATAAACACATTGTCTGCAGACTAAAGTCAACATTGGGTGATAGAACGATACTAGCTATTGCGTCCTATTTAATCCAGTCGGACTTAAACAAACACATGTAGATATGTTGTAAATATATGAGTTAATAAACACAATGGCTGCAGACAAAAGTCAACAGTGGGTCATAGAACGATACTAGCTATTGCGTCCTATTTAATCCAGTCGGATTTAAGGAAACACATGTTTATATTTTGTAAATATATGAGTTAATTAACACATTGGCTGCTGACTAAAGTCAATAGTGGGTCATAGAACAATACTAGATATTAGGTCCTATTTATTACAGTCGGTCTAAAACAAACACGTGTAGATATGTTGTAAATATATGAGTTAATTAACAAACTGGCAGCAGACTAAAGTCAACAGTGGGTCATAGAACGATACTAGTTATTGGGTCCTATTTGATCCAGTCGGTCTAAAACAAACACGTGTAGATATGTTGTAAATA
>NW_013809533.1:0-508 GCF_000517525.1 Limulus polyphemus
TCGAGCTGATGGCATAGAAAACAGACAGAAAGTATACTTGGCTGACATTGAAGACCAATGCATATTAGGATTGGACTATCTACTACCGAGGAAGTGTGTAGTTAATTTCGATAAAATGACGATTGGAAACAATAAGGACCAGACTCCAGTAAGTGTTGCTACATCCGTTGATCTGCAGGTCACAGCACTTAAATCAACTACAATACCCCCTATGTCAGAGAAGATAATTTGGGGTAGGATAAAAGAACATCCCCATGGGAGTCCAATGCTTATTGAGGCAGTGGAAGACCCATCCAGGCCAGCAGATTTGAAGATTGGAAGGTCACTTGTGGCGGGTTGTCAAGTGGTACCTATAACAGTGGCCAATTTCTCTGAATATGAGCAGACACTTGGGGAAGAAACATTGTTGGGTGTGTGCCAGGAGGTAGAGCCAGTCAATGTTAAAGCAAGGAATGCAACTGTGAAGAAAGGACATACACTTCCGGAATATTTGACTGACCTCTATAAG
>NW_013809534.1:0-507 GCF_000517525.1 Limulus polyphemus
CGTTAAATCTTGTGTCTTCTTCTTGAAAGTACACAATATCGTTAAATCTTGTGTCTTCTTTTTGACAGTACACAGTATCGTTAAATCTTGTGTCTTCTTATTAACAGGACACAGTATTGTTAAAACTTGTGTCTTCTTATTGACAGTACACAGTATCGTTAAATCTTGTGTCTTCTTATTGACAGGACACATTATTGTTAAATCTTGTGTTTTCTTACTGACAGTACACATTATCGTCAAATATTGTCTCTTCTTATTGACAGTACACAGTATCATTAAATCTTGTGTCTTCTTATTCACAGTACACAGTATCGTTAAATCTTGTGTCTTCTTATTGACCGTACACAGTATCGTTAAATCTTGTGTCTTTTTATAGATAGTACACAGTATTGCTAAAACTTGTGTCTTCTTATTGAGAGTACACAGTATTGTTAAATCTTGTGTCTTCTTACTGATAGTACACAGTATCGTTAAATCTTGTGTCTTTTATTGATAGTACACAGTATT
>NW_013809535.1:0-726 GCF_000517525.1 Limulus polyphemus
AAAGTTTACTTATATTAAAGACATGTTATCTTCTAGATTTGAAAATATCAGAAATAAAGTTGATAGTTTGCTACAATACATAAGATAAACCGTTAGAGTTTTAACTGATAATTCAATACTTTTTATTCCAGACAGTTTCTTTCTTTCTCTGGCCTTTAGTTCTCCATCGTATTACTTCTTCTTTAGGATGGTTTGCTACATTTTGTGTGACAGCGACTGTTTCATTCATAGGTAAGATAGGTCAGAATCAAGTGTTGTTTTTTCAAAGAATAACATCTCGGTTCCTTGTATTTTTTATGATTTGCTTCACTAGTACATTTCTATCTCTGTGACAATAAAACGACTCCTTATTTCCAAACTTTACAGATAAAGCAGCGTAACTTAACTCATACTTTAATATTCACTTGTAAAAATCTCTTACATACCTGTATTGGAAAAGAGAAAACAACCTATATTTTAGCAGATTTTATGTTGAAGTTTGAATCAAGTTTGTTATCATGAACAAAAATAAAGTTAGATAAATGTCTGTCTCACTAATTGACTGAACTAACTTGTTTTTATAATGTTTAAAACTGTCGATATCTGAAACATTCAAGAGCAAGAAAAATATTTGTTATTTGTTTCCCAGGTGGACTAATGACATTTGGTATTGACTGAAAACGTCGTCGATAATGAATATGTTGAACATAAGTGGTTGAGATATTATTATACAATTTTCTTCTTAGC
>NW_013809536.1:0-618 GCF_000517525.1 Limulus polyphemus
AATATCGTCCGTTATGGCTAATCACTCACACGCAGGCTAACTTCACGTTTTCTTTCGCTAACTAATTTTCTGACTGAGCTGCACTTGACTTCACTTTAGTTCTTAACTTGCGCTCGCTTGGTCGCCTATATTTACACATTGATCACTGAGGCCTCGAACTTTCTGTAAAGTACGCGAACGGCACTGATTTAACAATACTCAGTTAAGATAACGAGAAAATAGTGAAGATTCTAGTAATGTGCCGTCAACAATATTAGTAAAGCCTCGACAACAATGTAATTGCAAGCACAACGTACGACTTTTATAGAGCTACGTAACGAAATTTATCCCAACTAACACTTTTAAAACAATCTATCTCCAACACTCCTGTCTTAAAAACTAAACAATCTGTTACGTCTCCGTTCGTTAGATGATTTTCCGTTACTTCGTTCCGACGAAACTTTAGCGACACAAGTCCTTACTTAATAAAACTGGTTTATTCTTTCCGAATACAACTTTACGATACACTTAGTATTGTTCGTCCCGAACAATAGCCACTTACAATAAACCAATAACAATTAACAATAACTTAATTAAATGTACAGAATTACAAACACAAAATTACAATTCAACAAAGTA
>NW_013809537.1:0-506 GCF_000517525.1 Limulus polyphemus
AAAAATAACTACAAACTTCAGATGGCTTTTTGGTGCGTTAAAAAAAAAGAAATGCTTTCCACATTTCCTTAGTTTCTCAATCTTGTTCTGTGTTCTTCAATAATTAATAATATATGAAAGAAAGTGAAGGCAGACACCGTTAGTGGAACACTCGTTTTTCTAATCATGTCTGAAGGGCATTGATAAATAAAACTTGACTTTGCTTAATTAAAGATTAATTTCGTTGAGTAATTTTCGGTTGTTTCTGATGTTTCACTTGATATGTAACCGATGTCATTTTTTTTTTGTTTTTGGGACAGTTCTTTCAAAATGTTAGTGGTGCAACATTCAGTCTCAAACAAGAACTACAAAAAACAACGACTTTATTATATCTCAAGAGAAAAGGGGGGAAAATACTTGTAGCTTATTATTAAACTGTAAGTTTTAAACAAGCAACGATAAAGAAGATATTGATTAAAGATGTTTTTAACAGTGTTTCTTTTCTAGAAAATGTAATACGAAGAATT
>NW_013809538.1:0-643 GCF_000517525.1 Limulus polyphemus
TTGATAACACTACCGTGTGTCTTGATAAACATTACCATGTGTCTTGATAAACATTACCATGTGTCTTGATAAACACTACCGTGTGTCTTGATAAACATTACCATGTGTCTTGATAAACACTACCGTGTGTATTATAAAACACTTCCATGTGTCTTGATAAACACTACCGTGTGTCTTGATAAACATTACCACGTGTCTTGATAAACACTACCGTGTGTAGTATAAAACATTACCATGTGTCTTCATAAACACTACCGTGTGGGTTAGTGAGTCATTCCTCATGTGTCCAATCAAAACGTCCAGTGTTAATACCACATGGTCTTCCACAGATCTCTCCCTCTCTATGTACCACATCTAAACAGGACGTTGATGACCATGGTCTTCCATAGATCTCTTCCTCTCTATGTACCACATCTAAACAGGACGTTGGTGGCCATGGTCTTTCATTGATCTGTCCCTCTCTATGTACCATATCCAAACAGGACGTTGGTGACCATGGTCTTCCAATTGATCTGTCCCTCTCTATGTACCATATCTAAACAGGATGTTGGTGACCATGGTCTTCCATAGATCTCTTCCTCTCTATGTACCACATCTAAACAGGACGTTGGTGACCATGGTTTTCTACAGATCTCTTCCTCTC
>NW_013809539.1:0-507 GCF_000517525.1 Limulus polyphemus
TTCAATGTTTTAAAAGCATACTGGCAAGAAACTATCCATTCAAACTTCTGTCCTTTTTTGGTCAAATCATGTAGGGGAGCAGCTATAGTTGCAAAGTTCTTCACCACAAACTTCCGGTAATAAGTACAAAGTCCCAATAAACTTCTTAACTCTCCCACATTGTCTGGTGTTGGCCAATCACGCACTGCTTTCACTTTGTCAGGACCAGTTTGCACACAATGCTCACTTACAATGTGACCTAAGTAAAGCACCTCTTTCTAGAGGTTTGCTGTTTTCAAACGCTTGAATACTTCCTCTAGCCGGGACATTTCCTCATCAAACGTTGTTGCAAACACAATGACATCATCCAGGTACACTAGGACTATCCTCCATAGTAGGCCTTCCAGTACTCTTTCCATCAGCTTCTCAAATGTTGCTGGATCACTACTAAGCCCGAATGGCATCACACGGTATTGCCAGAGACCTTGGCCATAACTAAAGGCAGTCTCAGGCTTATCTGCTTCAACC
>NW_013809540.1:0-905 GCF_000517525.1 Limulus polyphemus
TTTTTAAAACTGACTGGATTAAATAGGACATAATAGCTAATATCGTTCTATGACCCACTGTTGACTTTAGTCTGCAGACAATGTGTATATTAACTCATCTATTAACAACATATCTACATGTGTTTGTTTAAGACCGACTGGATTAAATAGGACAAAATAGCTAGTATCGTTCTATGACACAATGTTGACTTTAGTTTGCAGCCAATGTGTTTATTAACTCATATATTTACAACATATCTACATGTGTTTTTTTAAAACCGACTGGATTAAATAGGACCCAATAGCTAGCATCGTTCTGTGACCCACTGTTCACATTAGTATGAAGACAATGTGTTTATTAACTAATCTATTTACAACATATCTTCATTGGTTTCCTCTAGTCCGAGTGGATTAAATAGATCCAATAACAATTATCGTTCTACGACTCACTGTTGACTTTAGTCTGCAACCAGTTTGTTAATTAACTCATATATTTACAATATATCTACATGTGTTAGTTTAAGACATGCTATTTAATCCAGTCAGAACGATACTAGCTATTTCAACAGTGGGTCATCTTTAGTCTGCAGCCAACGATACTAGCTATTGCGTCCTATTTAATCCAGTCGGTCTTAAAGAAACACATGTAGATATGTTGTAAATATATGAGTAAATAAACACATAGGCTGCAGACTAAAGTCAACAGTGGGTCATAGAACGATACTAGCTATTGGGTCCTAATTAATCCAGTCGGTCTTAAACAAACACATGTAGATATGTTGTAAACATATGAGTTAATAAACACAAAATGTGTTTATTAACTCATCTATTTACAACATATCTTCATTGGTTTCCTCAAGTCCGAGTGGATTAAATAGATCCAATAACATTTATCGTGCTATCGACCCACTGTTGTACTTTATTCT
>NW_013809541.1:0-507 GCF_000517525.1 Limulus polyphemus
GGGATGCCCACCTTATGAAGAGTTGCCTGTGAATATGTCAGAGTTTGTGGAAGTTTTATCGGAAAGGATGGATGATATTCACCATCAAGTGCATTCAAAGTTGAAAACGTCTGCTGATTCGATGAAGTTAACTTATGATAAGAGATCTACTGAAGTCAGCTTTGAACCAGGAGACAAGGTGTGGTTGTATTATTCCAGGAAGACCAAAGGGAAGTCTCCTAAGTTGCCTTCTCCATGAGAAGGCCCATATGACATAGTGGATCGTCTCTCAGACGTGACTTGCCGGGTAAAAAGTGGTCGGCGAGGTAAGCCAAAAGTGGCGCATGCCAACAGACTTTGGCGTTGTCATGGTCCAGGACATTTCAGTTGGGACGAAGTGGAAAACAGAACAAATGACGCTGCTGAAGACGTGCCACCTGAAGAAGCCACCGTCGAAGAAGAAACTCTACTCAGTTTTGAGAAGGGAAACAATGAAGCTCTTGATGAAGTTACTACCACTGATGTGAC
>NW_013809542.1:0-1043 GCF_000517525.1 Limulus polyphemus
TACTATAACGTTTGTGTTGGAAATATTAAATAATATATCTGTTTGAAGTGTTATAGTGTTTGTGTTGGGGCATATTAAATCATATATTTGTTTGTAGTACTATAGTGTAGTATTATAGTGTTTGTGTTGGCTATATTAAATAATATATTTATTTGTTGTACTATAGTGTAGATTATAGTGTTCGTTTTGACTATATTAAATAAGATAATTGTTAGTAGTACTATATTGTTTGTGTTGGCTATATTAAATCATATATTTGTTTGTAGTACTATAGTGTAGTATTATAGTGTTTGTGTTGGCTATATTAAATCATATATTTGTTTGTAGTACTATAGTGTAGTATTATAGTGTTCGTGTTGGCTATATTAAATAAGATATTTGTTTGTAGTACTATAGTGTTTGAGTTGGCTATATTAAATCATATATTTGTTTGTAGTATATAGTGTAGTATTATAGTGTTTGTGTTGGCTATATTAAATAAGATATCTGTTTGAAGTATTATAGTGTTTGTGTTGGCTATATTAAATCATATATTTCTTTGTAGTAATATAGTGTTTGTGTTTGCTATATTAAATCAGATATTTGTTTGTAGTACTATACTGTTTGTGTTGGCTATATTAAATCAGTTATTTGTTTGAAGTATTATAGTGTTTGTGTTGGCTATATTAAACCAGATATATGTTTGTAGTATTATAGTGTTTGTGTTTGCTATATTAAATCAGACATTTGTTTGTAGTACTACAGTGTTTGTGTTGGCTATATTAAATCAGATATTTGTTTGTAGTAATATAGTGTTTGTGTTTGCTATATTAAATCATATATTTGTTTGTAGTATTATAGTGTTTGTGTTGGCTATATTAAATGAGATATTTGTTTGAAGTATTATAGTGTTTGTGTTGGCTATATTAAATCAGATGTTTGTTTGTAGTACTATGGAGTAGTATTATAGTGTTTGTGTTGGCTATATTAAATAAGATATCTGTTTGAAGTATTATAGTGTTTGTGTTGGCTATATTAAAACAGGTATTTATTTGTAGTACTAG
>NW_013809543.1:0-503 GCF_000517525.1 Limulus polyphemus
GGACTATAAAACCACACCTTGTCTCCTGGTACAAAGCTGACTTCAGTAGACTTCTTATCTTAACATAGCTTTATCAAATCAGCAGACGTTTTCAAGTTTGAACGCACTTGATGGTGAATATCATTCATCCTTTCAGATAACACTTTCACGAACTCTGACACATTTTCAGACAACTCTTCATAAGGTGGGCGTCCTGTTAACAGATCCACTGGCAACCGAAGTTCCCGACCAAACATCAACTTTGCTGGAGTGTATCCAGTGGCTTCATGCTCTGCTGTCCTACAGGCCATCAACAGTGGAGGGAGTAAGACATCTCAGTCATCTTGGCAGCTATTACAAAACTTTGCCAATTCCTGTTCCAGTGTCCAATTGTACTTTTCTACCATCTCATCAGACTGTGGGTGAAGTGGCGTTGTTCTGGTCTTTCGTATGCCAAACAACTTGCAGCATTCATGGAACACAGCTGATTCAAAGTTACGGCCTTGATCTGAATGCAGTTCATA
>NW_013809544.1:0-507 GCF_000517525.1 Limulus polyphemus
ACATCTCAAAAGGGTTTATTAGCCTTGTTACAAGTAATCAATATTTAGTTAAAAATATAGTGCTTTGTTTATTGTTGTTAAATGCAAAGTTACACAGTGGGCTATCTGTGTTGTACACATTGATGATATAAAAACCTAGTTTTTAGTATGACAAGCCCTCAGTCTTACCACTAAGCCACTGGGGAGCAAATACAGTGTACTTATTCTAATTGACAACATGTTTTTAGTGCATCAATCAGCATTACAAAGTACGAGTTCCTTCCACATCAGCATTCTTTACATTCACAATTAATAAAATACTATATTAGTGTCCATCAAAAGCTAAGACAATGCCAATGGTTTCTTTAATGTTATCATATTAAAATGTTTCTATTTATGATAATATTACAAATTATATGAGTTAAAAATATCTCTATGATATGCATTCAAATACTTTTTTTATTTGCAAACCAAGCCTAATTCAGTGTATCACTGAAGGGTTCAACTGATATTTATTAACATTTTATC
>NW_013809545.1:0-830 GCF_000517525.1 Limulus polyphemus
CATTGTTTATCGGTTGAATAATCTTTCTTTTTATGATAACCGGGTTGTTGTTTAGACATCTTGTTACTTTTGTTATGTTGTATAAAGTTTCAGCTTCTACGTTACTTTTAGACTCACACGTTCCATTTCCTATTATTATTTTACAAAGTTTAAGAAAAGTCACTGGCCCAATCTAACGCTGTTATATTGTATATTTTATTGTAAAAACTACAAATTCTATATTTGATTTTCTCGTTTAAGTATGTTTAATGCTATAGCCAAATCTCTTCGTAAGAACAGTTCACCGTTTCTATGTGTAATGCAGGTTTTATGTTCTTGCTAAATTTTTGATTTATGAGATATCTACACATACTCAAATAGCCAGATATATTAAATAGCCTCGTTTAATATTATGCGATATTGTGTTACGACTTATCTTGACCATACTATCCTCAGACCCTCTAGTATTCGGTGTTTATTCTGGATCATTTAAGGTCCTAAATATGTTGCTATATGATAATCTTTGCTCCTATGGGCAACATTTAAGGCAACATTTTTTGAAATAATGTCCTGTGATTCTTTCCGCTTTAACAATCATGGTAAATATATTCTTATTTGGTACAGTTCTCGTATGTGGTGACCCTCCACAACAATAGCATCAGTAAAACGTTTTTACTGTAATAAACTCTGTGTACAATGTATCAAAGTCTAAATTTGATAATGTAAACAGTATAACTTTCTTATATTATTTAGCAGAAAAATATTTTCACTTGAATTTGACTGTTGCTGGAAACACAATATTTTGAGTAATATTCAAATAATTTTTACGTTGTATATCACTTGCTTTTTGC
>NW_013809546.1:0-658 GCF_000517525.1 Limulus polyphemus
ACACTAAACACTTAGTAACTATACACTAAAAGTTAGTTACTATACACTTTAATATTTAGTTGCTATACACTGAACACTTAGTAATTATACACTAAACACTTAGTAACTATACACTTGAAGACTTAGTAACTATACACTGAACACTTAGTAACTATACACTTGAACACTTAGTAACTATACACTTGAACACTTAGTAACTATACACTGAAAAGTTAGTTACTATACACTTTAATATTTAGTTGCTATACACTGAACACTTAGTAATTATACACTAAACACTTAGTTACTATACACTTGAACACTTAGTAACTATACACTTGAACACTTAGTAACTATACATTGAACACTTAGTAACTATACACTTTAATATTTAGTTGCTATACACTGAACACTTAGTAATTATACACTAAACACTTAGTAACTATACACTTGAACACTTAGTAACTATACACTTGAACACTTAGTAACTATACACCGAACACTTAGTAACTATACACTTGAACACTTAGTAACTATACACTAAACACTTAGTAACTATACACTGAAAAGTTAGTTACTATACATTTTAATATTTAGTTGTCTATACACTGAACACTTAGTAATTATACACTAAACACTTAGTAACTTATACACTTGAACACTAAGTAACTATACACTT
>NW_013809547.1:0-508 GCF_000517525.1 Limulus polyphemus
AAACAGTCACAGCTCTAGCTTAAAATCTGGAGAACTTTAAAACAGTCACAGCTCTCGCTCAAAATGTGGTGAACTGTAAACAGTCACAGCTCTCGCTCAAAATGTGGTGAACTGTAAACAGTCACAGCTCTAGCTCAAAATCATGGTGAACTTTAAAACAGTTACAGCTCTAGCTCAAAATCTGGTGAGCTTTAAACAGTCACAGCTCTAGCTTAAAATCTGGAGAACTTTAAAACAGTCACAGCTCTAGCTCAAAATCTGGTGAACTTTAAACAGTCACAGCTCTAGCTTAAAATTTGGTAAACTTTAAACAGTCACAGCTCTAGCTCAAAATGTGGTGAACTGTAAACAGTCACAGCTCTAGCTCAAAATCTGGTGAACTTTAAAACAGTCACAGCTCTAGCTCAAAATCTGGTGAGCTTTAAACAGTCACAGCTCTAGCTCAAAATCTGGTGAACTGTAAACAGTCACAGCTCTAGCTTAAAATCATGGTGAACTGTAAACAGTC
>NW_013809548.1:0-507 GCF_000517525.1 Limulus polyphemus
GGTCACATGATGGGATACTGTTGCAAGACTTAGAAGGGATATCTTTGCACCCCAGGGTGTTGATTTAGAGTAGGGTTGTTTTGTTCAATTAAGATGAATTTCTTGATTTTTCGTTTGTTTATGTTTGGTTCTTTGTTTAATATTACTATGTTTTTAATAGATATACTATGGTTTTTTAAGTTTCAATGGTGGAAAACATGGGAAGGTTTTTTATTGTGTTCTGTGAATCTGGTTTACAATTTTCTTCCTGTTTTTCCGATGTAGAATTCTGGGCAGTTATTGTATGTTATTTTGTAAATGACGTTGATATTGTGTGATTCTAAATATTTTTGTTTAGTAACGATTTTAATTTAGGGTTGGGTTTTTGAGAGAATTTGACGTTGACAGGAATATTGTGTTTAATGGTTAGTTTTATCCAAGTGTGGATAATTCTGAGCTGGTTTCAGGGACAAAAGGTAAACTGCAGTGAAATGTTCTGTTGTTGGGTTTAAATTCGATGACGAGGAA
>NW_013809549.1:0-505 GCF_000517525.1 Limulus polyphemus
TGACAAGCGGGTAGTTTTATAAGGAAAAGGTTTAACTCATTGTAATCTATGAAGGTGGTATGAATATTGTACATAAGATGATATTATTTCGTTCCAAAACTGTACATTATAGTTTGTTTGTAGTTAAACACAAAGGGCTATCTGTGCTCTGCCCACCACGGGTATCGAAACCTGGTTTTAGCGTTGTAACTCCGCAGACATACCCTTGTACCACTGGGGGGGGGGGCAATGATTATGTGATACATTGATGATGTCAGAAAAACACGTAGGTTCAAGAAGGCTTGATATAAAATGATAAAAACCCTATAACCCGAGCGCTTTCGAAAGGTGCACCTTTCTTCTTCAGGGGCAAACTGTGAACGGTGGTATAATCGAATGAGTGATATATATATATATATATATAGAGAGAGAGAGAGAGTTGAGTGACGTCATGAAGGTCAACTGGTCTTCCAGGAAACCTTCAGTATATTTTTCCACGTAATGTTGTAATCTGTTGTAAGTGGCC
>NW_013809550.1:0-507 GCF_000517525.1 Limulus polyphemus
TCCAATTTTCAAATCTGTTGGCCTGGATGGGTCTTCCACTGCTTCCACAAGCATTGGGCTTCCTTGGGGATGTTCTTTTATTCTACCCCAAATTATTTTCTCTGTAGTTGATTTAAGTGCTGTGACACTTACCGGAATTTGGCCTTTGTTGTTTCCAATCGTCATTTTATCGAAGTTAACTACACACTTCCTCTGTATTAAATAGTTCAATCCTAATATGCATTGGTCTTCAATGTTAGCCTAGTATACTTGGTGTCTGTCCTTTATGCCCATGAGCTCAGTAGTTACCCACACTGGTCCCCACAACCTTGCATAATGTCCTGTCACACCACAGCTTCTGTGTGGCTTCTTGTACTCCTTTGTGATCTAGCACCTTGATACTCACAAGGGTTTGCTGAGATGCAGAATCTATGACCAAGCTGCACCTTTGGCCATCCAGCTTTCCTGTCAAGTAGACACTATGTGTACTTGCCATTTTACACTTAGCTGTTGGGACTTTCACAATGA
>NW_013809551.1:0-507 GCF_000517525.1 Limulus polyphemus
CTTATCCCTGGTGTGGTAAATACTCTACATACTGTACACTATCTCTGGTGCAGTAAATACTCTACATACTTTACCCTATACTTGGTGCAATGAATACTCTACAAACTATAACGTATCCCTGGTGCAGTAAATACTCTACACACTGTACCCTATCCCTGGTGCAATAAATACTCTACATAGTGTACCCTTTGCCTGGTGTAGTAAATACTCTACATATTCTACCTATTCCTGGTACAGTAAATACTCTACATACTGTACCCTATCTCTTGTGCAGTTAATACTCTACATACTGTACCCTATCCAGGTGCAGTTAATACTCTACATACTGTACCCTATCCAGGGGCAGTAAATACTCTACATACAGTACCCTGTCCTTGGTGCAGTAAATACTCTACATAGTGTACCCTATCCTTTGAGTTGCAAATAATCGATATATTGGACCTATCTTTAGTGTAGTAAATACTCTACATAGTGCACGATATCAATGGTGAAGTAAATACTCTACAT
>NW_013809552.1:0-508 GCF_000517525.1 Limulus polyphemus
ATACTGCTAACTTAGGGACGGCTAGCGCAGATAGCCTTCGTGTAGCTTTGCGCGAAATTCAAAAACAAAGCTTAGAAGGAGGTCTGAGAGCTTATAGTGTGCTAGATATCGGATTTCGAGCACAGACAGCTTTGTGTTGAAGAACAAACAAACCAACTATATTCAATCACAAACCCCCAACCACGAGAATAAAAAAAAAAACATTCGCTAACGATTTTCTCAAAATAATTACACTAATAAAAGGCACATTTGATTTAAGTACAAACCAATCTTCTTGGTTGCTTATCGTCGTCATCACATATACATCTCAGAGTATTTCTAGGCCTATTGTCAATTTGAGAACAGATGTATTTTATTTCAAACTAAGTTCCATAATCATTTTTTTGCGATATAACAACGTTGCTTAGCGCCAATAAACTCCATAACCATTTTTTTTGCGATATAACAACGTTGCTTAGCGCCAATAAACTCCATAACCATTTTTTACGATATAACAACGTTGCTTAGC
>NW_013809553.1:0-854 GCF_000517525.1 Limulus polyphemus
AATGTATCGTCTGATACATTTTTCATTACGATTCACGACAGGCAACATTTGTACACTTTAGTAAATTTACCATTTCTTTATCAACTTAATTAAATGAAACAAAAAGCAGGCATTATTTGACATTGAACTTTAAACAGTGACTGAATTATTTATAAATGAACTTTAAACAGTGACTAAATTGTTTATTACCGGCCTTTAAACAGAATGACTGCATTATTTATCATCGAACTGTAAATATAATAACTGCACTTTTTATCACTGAACTTTAAATAGAAAGACTGCATTATTTAGCAATGACCTTTAAACAAAATGACTGTATTATTTTTCACCGAACTTTAAATAGAATAACTACATTATTTATCAATGACTTTAAATACAACGATTTTTGTTAATCTTCGTCTTTAATCGAGTCTGTCATTGGGTCAAAAGGTGTAATCGAAGGTTCGTGTATTTTTGTATAAATAGTTTTATAAACATTTGACGGTAGGTGTCTTGTACCAATCTTTTAAGTCAAACATGCGAAACTAAAGTTGTGAAAGTATATCAATGCCTACAACATTTTGACAAAAACCACCATTTTGTATTTTTTATATCGCATCCATTTTGTTATTTTAGTTGAAAATTCTCTAAAAGCTTACAAATTTCAATTATAATTTTTGATGGGACGATAATACCGTTATTATTTTTCA
Source organism: Limulus polyphemus (assembly GCF_000517525.1). NCBI lineage: Eukaryota > Metazoa > Arthropoda > Merostomata > Xiphosura > Limulidae > Limulus > Limulus polyphemus. Next base: position 690 of record NW_013809553.1, read on the forward strand.
CCATACTCAAGAATAAATCATTTGGAATAAGTAAAGTGTCGAAAGTTTTGATACACGTGTTCCAACTTTCTTGTTTGATATTTGGTGCACAATGTATTTCACAATATATGCTGACACATTGTCTAGCAATGGAGACAGTTTCTGAACACCAAGTGTTCATTAGTG
>NW_013809554.1:0-507 GCF_000517525.1 Limulus polyphemus
CAATCATTTTAAACCTGCTATCCATGTAGTTGTCAGCACAAGTTGGGTTCAATAGTAAATGCTGACCAATCGCCGATCCCACATTTTGGTTGTAGGATTTTTGTTTTACAGGAGCAACATGGTAAATTCTTTTCTTTCACACTCTTAGTTCTTATGGATGTGGGTACATGTTGTTTAATTCTATCCTGCAGTCTTTGTGAAGTGCGACCTAGTACCGACATTCGCAGTGACATGAGAATTCATGAATAACCATACTTTTCCGTGTGTTAAGTATCGCATCTTTGTGTGTTGCAGGCAACAACTTACGTGTGGAATAAGCACAGTAGGGGTTTACTGCAGGAAAACATTTAGTAATGGTCGTTTTCAATTGTTTTCCAAATTTTTTTGAAATGTTACCAATTCATGGTAGTTTTAGGTAAACAGGACACTTGTTAGGACCAAATTTTGGAGCAGTTGAGAAGTTCGCAATTTTCCTTGATTGATGACGTTTCCGGATACCCAGTTTCT
>NW_013809555.1:0-507 GCF_000517525.1 Limulus polyphemus
ATCTTAGTGTACATGGAGTTGGTTGTGTTAAACATATGAAAAAGGGCCAAGATTACAGCTTATATTCTTTGTTTATAGTAAACAAAGAGTATTTACACATAATTAGGAGTCACTTTAAATAATTAGATATTATCTTAGTGTACATGAATATTGTTGTGTTAAACATATGAAGAAGGAAGAAGATTACAGCATATAATATGTAGTTTATAGTAAAAAAGAGCATTTACACGTAATTAGGAGCCACTTTAAATAGCTAGATATCATATTTGAGTACTTGAACATGGTTGGGTTAAACCAATGAAGCAGGAAAGATACTGCAGCTTATATTCTTTTTTTTGTGTAAACAAACATTATTTACATGTAATTAGGGGTCACTTTAAATAGCTAGATATTATAATAGTGTACATGAACATCGTTGTGTTAAACTTAAGAAGAAGGAACAATATTACAGCTATTATTCTTTATTTTAGATTAAACAAAGAGTATTTACACGTAATTTGGAGTCAC
>NW_013809556.1:0-507 GCF_000517525.1 Limulus polyphemus
CGCACGCATCTCCAAGAAAGCCAGGAGAACCCAGACAGAAGAACAGCCTGTCGACAACTTTCGCAGATTCCTTCGCTCATCATCCACACAGTCTCATTCACCCTACGATTACAGGACCGATTCCGCGTTCGACGAAAGCTTCTAGTACCAGTTCCCGTGTTCTCAACATTTTTATTCCGACGTTGAAGGACCAGTCTTCGAAGAAGACTACCACCAGACGTTTACAACCTTACCATCGCCTTCCCACCAGCCAAGCCTTTTTTTAAAATGATCTATTATACCTAATCTATACTAACCTTTACATTTTCTCTTCATTTCAGCGTCCACCGGATACGATCGGTAAATATTATTTTCGAGGCCTCGACCGTGAAGGTAGGGTTTCTCGGGGTACTCCCCTTTCCCCCCACAGCAAACTTTTACCCAGTAGGATCCTGTGATCCCAACCCTGGAAAGGTGCAGTTCCATTTTCCACTCACACGATTGCAAAAGTTACTAAATTAAAGTGCT
>NW_013809557.1:0-507 GCF_000517525.1 Limulus polyphemus
AGTTTGAGCTACTGGCAGAGATGAATGGATGGACAGAGGAGCAGAAAGCGGTATATCTGGCAACGAGCTTGAAGGGACAACCACTGGAAATTCTTGGACAGTTGACAGCAGCCGACAGACACAACTATAGAACACTGGTGTCGGCTCTAGAACTCAGGTACGGAACCCAAAACAAGAAGAGAAACAGGTAAAAGAAACAGGTAAAAGGAACAGGTATAAGAACTTTTGTCTACAGGGCCAGGTTCAGGACGAGAGTCCGTGCTAAAGGGGAGAGCCTGCAAGAGCTGGCACAGGACTTGGAAAGCATAGCACACCACAACTGCACCACCCGATCTCCTCAAGTTCTTGCTGAGGGATCAGTTTGTAGATGCATTGGACAGTCCACAACTTAAGATACAAGTGAAGCAAGCACACCCCTCTACCATGCAGGATGCAATGGTGAGAGCTCTCGAATTTGAATCCTACGTTAAGTCCAGCACAGAGGTACCCAGGTTGGTACAGTCATCT
>NW_013809558.1:0-504 GCF_000517525.1 Limulus polyphemus
AATCTCTCTTCTTGTTTATGTTCTTTCTCCTCCAATAGCTGTTGTAATCTCTCTTGTTATTTTGCTGTTCGAGCTGCCACTGTTGCAGGTTTTCTTGCAACTGCTGTTGTCTCTCTTCTTGTTTCTTTTCTTTTCCTCCAACAACTGCTGTAATTTCTCTTCTTGTTCTTCTTGTTTCTTTTCTTTTTCCTCCAACAACTGCTGTAATTTCTCTTCTCGTTCTTCTTGTTTCTTTTGCTGTTCTTGTATTGCTGCCATCAAATCTGCTAAGCTGTAGTTTGATTTTCCGCTTCTCGTTTCCATCTTCTTCTTCTTTTTTTTAATTTTTCTCTCACTCTCTGACACCAATTTGTTACGTCTCCGTTTGTTAATTAATTTTCCGTAAATTCGTTCTGACGAAACTTCAGCGACACAAGTCCTTTCTTAAATAAAACTGGTTTATTGTTTCCGAATATAACTTGCGATACACTTAATTTCAACAGTCGCGCTATAACAAACGTCTCA
>NW_013809559.1:0-503 GCF_000517525.1 Limulus polyphemus
CTAAGTATAATATGCTGTGTACAACGATGTCATATAAGAACTTAACATTATATTTACTATACAGTTCTATAAATCTAAGTATAATATGCTGTGCACAACGATGTCACATAAGAACTTAACATTATATTTATATACAGTTCTATAAATCTAAGTACAATATGCTGTGTACAACGCAGTGTTATTGCGAACTACGACAATCTAATGAATACAGCGTCTAGCTAATACAGAAGCTAAATGACTTACAATAATAAGCAAGATGACCTTCAAGAGGACATTGATTGTAATTGTTCTTTTACGAATAATTTAGGTAGCATAAAAACAGGAAAGGTATGGCATTAATAGAAGACCTGAGTATAGCAGCCGAAACTTCATTCCACCCTATGAATAAGCCCAAATAATCCATTAATAATTTTGATTTGATTGTAATTATTAAGGAGGTAATTACCGTTTATTTCATATAGGATTATCATTATTAATAATTTTGATTTTATTGTAATTATTAA
>NW_013809560.1:0-1102 GCF_000517525.1 Limulus polyphemus
CTAAAGATGAGTATGGTGGTTATAAATTCGGTAAATATAGTTACACCTTGGTGTTCATGGAGTAGTTGTACCAAGTAAGGCTAAAGATGAGTATGATGGTTATAAATTCGGTAACTAAAGTTATACCTAGGTGTTCATGGAGTAGTTGTACCAATTAAGGCTTAAGATGAGTATGATAGTTATAAATTCGGTAACTATAGTTACACCTAGGTGTTTATGGAGTAGTTGTAACAAGTAAGGCTAGAGATGAGTATGTTGGATATAAATTCGGTAACTATAGTTCACCTAGGTATTTATGGAGTAGTTGTACCAAGTAAGGCTCTGAATTTATAACCACCATACTCATCTTTATGAACACCAAGGTGTAACACTAGTTACCGAATTTATAACTATCATACTTATCTTAAGCCTTAATTGGTACAACTACTCCATGAACACTTAGGTGTAACTATAGTTAGAAGTAGTTGTACCACTTAAGGCTTAAGATGAGTATGATAGTTATAAATTCGGCACCTATGTATTTATGGAGTAGTTGTACCAAGTAAGGCTAAAGATGAGTATTGTGGTTATAAATTCAGTAACTATAGTTACACCTAGGTGTTTATGGAGTAGTTGTTAAGTAAAGCTAAAGATGAATAAGTGGTTATGAATTCGGTAACTAGAGTTACACATAAGTGTTCATGGAGTAGTTGTACCAATTAAGGCTTAAGATGAGTATGATAGTTATAAATTCGGTAATTATGGTTACAACTAGGTGTTTCTGGAGTAGTTGTACCAATTAAGGCTAAAGATGAGTTCGATAGTTATAAATTCGGTAACTATGGTTACAACTAGGTGTTTATGGAGTAGTTGTACCAAGTAAGGCTAAAGATGAGTATGATGGTTATAAATTCGGTAACTATAGTTACACCTTAGTGTTCATGGAGTAGTTGTACCAAGTAAGGCTAAAGATGAGTATGATGGTTATAAATTCGGTAACTATAGTTACACCTAGGTGTTCGTGGAGTTGTTGTACCAAATAACGCTAAAGATGAGTAAGGTGGTTATAAATTCGGTAACTAGAGTTACACCCAGGTTTTCATGTAGTAGTTGTACAAAGTAC
>NW_013809561.1:0-508 GCF_000517525.1 Limulus polyphemus
GTGTACTATCAATAACAAGGCCACAAGATTTAACAATACTGTGTACTGTCAATAAGAAGACACAAGATTTAACGATTTTGTGTATTATCAAAAACAAGCCATAAGATTTAACAATACTGTGTACTGTCAATAAGAAGACACAAGATTTAACAATACTGTGTACTGTCAATAAGAAGACCAAAGATTTAACGATACTGTGTACTATCAATAACAAGCCATAAGATTTAACGATACTGTGTACTATCAATAACAGGCCACAAGATTTAACGAAACTGTGTACTGTCAATAAGAAGACACAAGATTTAACGATACTGTGTACTATCAATAACAAGCCATAAGATTTAACGATACTTAGTACTATCAATAACAGGCCACAAGATTTAACGAAACTGTGTACTGTCAATAAGAAGACACAAGATTTAACAATACTGTGTACTGTACAATAAGAAGACACAAGATTTAACAATACTGTGTACTGTCAATAAGAAGACACAAGATTTAACAATAC
>NW_013809562.1:0-660 GCF_000517525.1 Limulus polyphemus
CAGACAATATCTTTAACCTTACTAATCATCATGAAGTCTGTGTTTGTATAGAACTTTTAAATCCATAAAAAATATTTTTACCATTACTCATTATCAAGAAGTCTGCGTTAGTATAGAAGTTTTAAATCCATAAAACAATATTTTTACCATTACTCATCATCATGAAGTCTGCGTTAGTATAGAAGTTTTAAATCCATATAAAAATATTATACCATTACTCATCATCAAGAAGTCTGCGTTAGTATAGAAGTTTTAAATCCATAAGAAAATATTTTACCATTACTCATCATCATGAAGTCTGCGTTAGTATAGAAGTTTTAAATCCATAAGAAAATATTTTACCATTACTCATCAAAAAGAAGTCTGCGTTAGTGTAGAAGTTTTATATCCATAAGACAACATTTTTACCGTTGCTCATCATCAAGAAGTCTACGTTAGTATAGAAGTTTTAAATCTATAAACAATATTTATACCATTAATCATCATCAAGAAGTTTGCGTTAGTATCGAAATTTTAAATACATAAAAAATATTTTTACCATTACTCATAATCAAGATTTCTGCTTTAGTATTGAAGTTTTAAATACATCAGACAGTATCTTTAACCTTATTAATCATCATGAAGTCTATGTTTATATAGAACTTTTAAATCCATAATAAA
>NW_013809563.1:0-1168 GCF_000517525.1 Limulus polyphemus
CTTGACATAAGTAAGACATAAGATCTCTACAACGTATTTGACATAAGTAAGACATAAGATCTCTACAACGTATTTGACATAAGTAAGACAAAAGATCTGTACAACGTATTTGACATAAGTAAGACATAAGATCTCTACAACGTACTTGACATAAGTAAGACATAAGATCTCTACAAAGTATTTGACATAAGTAAGACATAAGATCTCTACAACGTATTTGACATAAGTAAGACATAAGATCTCTACAAAGTATTTGACATAAGTAAGACATAAGATCTCTACAACATATTTAACATAAGATCTCTACAACGTATTTGACATAAGATCTCTACAACGTATTTGACATAAATAAGACATAAGATGTCTACAACGTATTTGACATAAGTAAGACATAAGATCTCTACAACGTACTTGACATAAGTAAGACATAACATCTCTACAACGTATTTGACATAAGTAAGACATAAGATCTCTACAACGTATTTGACATAAGATCTCTACAACGTATTTGCCATAACTAAGACATAAGATCTCTACAACGTATTTGACATAAGTAAGGCATAAGATCTCGACAACGTACTTGACGTAAGTAAGACATAAGATCTCTGCAATATACTTGACATAAGTAAGACATAAGATCTCAACAACGTATTTACCACTGTTGTTATTTTATTTAGTTTGAAGATTTCCACAATGTATTTATCACTGTTATTTATTCAGTTTGAATATTTCTACAATGTATTTATCACTGTTGTTGTTATATTCAGTTTGAATGTTTTTACAATGTACTTACCTTTTTTATTGTTTTATTCAGTTTCAAGATTTCTACAACGTATGTATCATTATTGTTGTTTTATTCAGTTTCAAGATTTCTACAATGTAATGTATCATTATTGTTGTTGTTTTATTCAGTTTCAAGATTTCTACAATGTAATGTACCATTATTGTTGTTTTATTCAGTTTCAAGATTTCTACAACGTATGTACCATTATTTTTGTTTTACCCAGTTTCAAGATTTCTACCACGTATGTATCATTATTGTTGTTTTATTCAGTTTCAAGATTTCTACAATGTAATGTACTATTATTGTTGTTTTATTCAGTTTCAGGATTTCTACAATGTAATGTATCATTATTATTGTTTTATTCAGTTTCAAGATTTCTACAAT
>NW_013809564.1:0-506 GCF_000517525.1 Limulus polyphemus
CAAGATTTAACGATACTGTGTACTGTCCATAAGAAGACACAAGATTTAACAATACTGTGTACTGTTAATAAGAAGACACAAGATTTAACGATACTGTGTACTGTCAAAAAGAAGACACAAGATTTAACGATACTGTGTACTGTCAATAAGAAGACACTAGATTTAACGATACTGTCTACTGTCCATAAGAAGACACAAGATTTAACAATACTGTGTACTGTCAATAAGAACACAAAAGATTTAACGATACTGTGTACTGTCAATAAGAAGACACAAGATTTAACGATACTGTGTACTGTCCATAAGAAGACACAAGATTTAACAATACTGTGTACTGTTAATAAGAAGACACAAGATTTAACGATACTGTGTACTGTCAAAAAGAAGACACAAGATTTAACGATACTGTGTACTGTCAATAAGAAGACACTAGATTTAACGATACTGTGTACTGTCCATAAGAAGACACAAGATTTAACAATACTGTGTACTGTCAATAAGAAGAC
>NW_013809565.1:0-507 GCF_000517525.1 Limulus polyphemus
TAACGGATCTTATAACTCAGATTTCCTGTATTCCTTGTGTCTTGAATCATTTTCCAATACGAACAGATCTCATAACTCAGATTTCCTTTATTCCTTGTGTCTTGAATCATTGTCTAATACTAACAGATCTTATAACTCAGATTTCCTGTATTCCTTGTGTCTTGAATCATTATACAATACCAACATATCTTATAACTCAGATTTCCTGTATTCCTTGTGTCTTGAATCATTATCCAATACTAAAAGATCTTATAACTCAGATTTTCTTTATTCCTTGTGTCTTGAATCATTGTCCAATACGAACAGATCTGATAACTCAGATTTCCTGTATTCCTTGTGTCTTGAATCATTGTCCAATACTAACAGATCTTATAACTCTGATTTCGTTTATTCCTTGTGTCTTGAATCATTATCCAATACTAAAGAGCTTATAATTCTGATTTCCTTTATTCCTTGTGTCTTGAATCATTGTCCAATACTAATAGATCTTACAATCCTATTTCCTTT
>NW_013809566.1:0-504 GCF_000517525.1 Limulus polyphemus
ATTTATTCTACACATTACCTAGTCAGATTTATTTTACACATTACCTAGTCAGATTTATTCTACACGTTACCTAGTCAGATTTATTCTACACATTACTTAGTCAGATTTATTCTACACATTACCTAGTCAGATTTATTCTACACATTACTTAGTCAGATTTATTCTACACATTACCTAGTCAGATTTATTCTACACATTACCTAGTCAGATTTATTCTACACATTACCTAGTCAGATTTATTCTACACGTTACCTAGTCAGATTTATTCTACACATTATCTAGTCAGATTTATTCTACACATTACCTAGTCAGATTTTATTCTACACATTATCTAGTCAGATTTATTCTACACGTTACCTAGTCAGATTTATTCTACACATTACCTAGTCAGATTTATTCTACACGTTACCTAGTCAGATTTATTCTACACGTTACCTAGTCAGATTTATCTACACTTTACTAGTCAGATTTATCTACACATTACCTAGTCAGATTTATCTACAC
>NW_013809567.1:0-505 GCF_000517525.1 Limulus polyphemus
TCTAGTACATCTAGATCTAACAATAATGTTATACCTGTTATTTCCATCTTTTTAGTCTTAGGTTTGGATCTAGATGTAATAATAATGACAGAAATTTAGCTTTATACATCTAAACTAGACCTTAGATTTGGGTGCATAGATTGGAAGCACCTTGTATTGAATCTACCCAGATCTAAATATAACCCTGTCTCATCAATTCTAGATTTAGATTTATTAGGCCTAACTTTTAGAATAAATGTTACATCTAGATCTATCAACTTAGTCATTACTTCTGTCCCAGTACAATGCCTAGTTTAATAGTTAGTATAGGTTTAATATAGGCTACAATTTGTATGATGATGGACCTAGGGTCTAGAAATAAAGTTATAACTGCAATTAGACCTAAAGTTTAGTACATTAGTTGGTGTAAGAAATGATTTACAATCAGCTAATACAATTACAAACCACTACATTAACCCTATAATGTTTACTAAATCTAGATCTAGGCCTTGCCTAGTTGCATATA
>NW_013809568.1:0-508 GCF_000517525.1 Limulus polyphemus
AAGTATTCAGGTCGAACTATTCCTGATGTTCATGCAAGTACTCAGGTCGTACTAATCTAGAGGTTCGAGCATTTATTCAGGTCGTACTATTCTAGAGGCACAAGCAAGTACTCAGGCCGTACTAGTCTAGAGACTCAAGCAAGTACTCAGGTCGTACTATTCTAGAAGTTCAAGCAAGTACTCCGGCCGTACTAGTCTGGAGACTCAAGCAAGTACTCAGGTCGTACTAGTCTAGAGACTCAAGCAAGTATTCAGGTCGTACTATTCTAGAAGTTCAAGCAAGTATTCAGGTCATCCTTTTCTAGAGACTCAAGTAAGTATTCAGGTCGGACTATACTATAAGTTCAAGAAAAATGACTAACGAAGCTGTCAAGTTTAAAAATTCCATAAATATGGAAGAGTTGTGTTTATATTCTAAAGCTATGCGACAAAACATCAAATTAAACGAGAGTCTAACTTTTGCTGCTACGAAATATATATAAAAAGAATGGCACGCAATCGTTAAAAA
>NW_013809569.1:0-507 GCF_000517525.1 Limulus polyphemus
GGGATCTGGAAGGGGCTTCCTGTTGTCCGGGGCTGATTAGGTCCATGGGTAATATATCCTCCCTGTGTAAAAGACAGTAAATCGTCCTTTAATGTATTTAATTCACTTTGATATTTACTAATCTTTTCCACTGGTGTAGTCTCTCTTCTTGTTCATTTTCTTTCTCCTCCAACCACTGCTGTAGCCTCTTTTCTTGGTTCTTTTCGTTTTTCCTCCAACAACTGCTGTAATCTCTCTTCTTGTTTCTTCTCTAGTTCTTCTTGTTTCTTTTCTTTTTCCTCCAACCATTGCTGTTGTCTCTCTTCTTGTTTATTTTCTCATTCTTCTTGTTTCTTTTTCTTTTCCCCAACAACTGCTGTAGTCTCTCTTCTTGTTTATTTTTTCGTTCTTCTTGTTTCTTTTCTTTTCCCCCAACAACTGCTGTAATCTCACTTGTTTATTTTGCTGTTCGAGCTGCCACTGTTGCAGGTTTTCTTGCCACTGCTGTTGTCTCTCTCTTCTTGTTTC
>NW_013809570.1:0-505 GCF_000517525.1 Limulus polyphemus
GATACCCATAACCTTACATATTATCTAGTTGATAGCTATAACCTTACATATCATCTAGTTGAAACCTATAATCTTACATATCATCTAGTCGATACCTATAACCTTACATATCATCTAGTTGATAGTTATAACCTTACATAGCCTCTAGTTGATAGCTATAACCTTACATATCATCTAGTTGATACCTATAACCTTACATATCATCTAGTTGATACCTATAATCTTACATATCATGTAGTTGATACCTATAATCTTACATATAATCTAGTTGATAGTTATAACCTTACATATCATCTAGTTGATAGCTATAACCTTACATATCATCTAGTTGATACCTATAATCTTACATATAATCTAGTTGATAGTTATAACCTTACATATCATCTAGTTGATAGTTATAACCTTACATAGCCTCTAGTTGATACCTATAACCTTACATATCATCTAGTTGATACCTATAATCTTACATATAATCTAGTTGATAGTTATAACCTTACATATCATC
>NW_013809571.1:0-507 GCF_000517525.1 Limulus polyphemus
CTGTTACCTATACTAGTAATGTTATATTAATTATACTAATAATGTTCTGTTAATTATACAAGTAATGATCTGTTACCTATACTAGTAATGTTCTGTTAATTATACTAGTAATGTTCTGTTACGTATACTAGTAATTTTCTGTTACCTATACTAGTAATGTTCTGTTAATTATACTAGTTATGTTCTGTTAATTATACTAGTAATGTTCTGTTACGTATACTAGTAATTTTCTGTTACCTATACTAGTAATGTTTTGTTAATTATACTAGTAATGTTATATTTATTATACTAGTAATGATCTGTTACCTATATTAGTAATCTGCCTTTACCTATTCTAGTAATGTTCTGTTAATTATACTAATAATGTTCTGTTAATTATACTAGTAATTTTCTGTTACCTATACTAGTAATGTTCTGTTAATTATACTAGTAATGTTTTGTTAATTATACTAGTAATGATATGTTACCTATACTAGTACTTTACTGTTACCTATACTAGTAATTTCC
>NW_013809572.1:0-507 GCF_000517525.1 Limulus polyphemus
ACCGGTAGCACAAACAATTACAACAGTGACTTTTGTTACAAAAGCGCTCCCTTCCGCAAACGACTTAAAGATTGTTCGTGTCTGGAGTTACATGAATGGACAGTTTCTGTATAGACCCATTACTTATAAATACGTGTTGTTCGACTTTACCTTGTTGAAGATAACATAGACGGTGAATATTCCTTGATTTTCGATCTTACAGATGGAGACAATCTTGATCTTTCATGCCCACGTGTATTTCCGTCAACGGCAAGATTTTGTACATAGAAGAGCCCCCCTCCCCAATGGTTCAGCGGTAAGTCTCAGGAGTTACAACGCTAAAAACCGGGTTTTGATACTCGTGATGGGTACAGATAAACCAGGGTATAACATTGCACTTAACAACAGCAAACCTACAGTCAACTAGACAAAACTGTGTAGAGGCCAACTTTTTTAGCTGAATTTTCATTAGCATGTTTAGAATTAACATCCATTTGAGACCAATAATCGTATCCTCTAGCATCTTTA
>NW_013809573.1:0-686 GCF_000517525.1 Limulus polyphemus
GGGTTTCGATACCCGTGGTGGGCAGAGCACAGATAGCCCATTATGTAGCTTTGTGTTTAATTACAAACAACAACAACTAGATGAGAACAATAACTAACATAATAATAATTCATAAGACAAGTGGAATCATAGCCTGAGGCTCAAGTCTACTCTCTTTCTGATCGGAGGGATGGATGCCTGTTCCAGCTCCACGTGGCTCGAGAAACTTACGGCAGAAAGTTTCGCAAACAGTCGGCTGAAAATCCTTGATCGGCTGTAGTTGTGAATGGGTGACCGTGGTATGTTAGAAACATTGTCAATTGGCATGTTTTGTTTGTCCACGTTTAATCATGATTTGTAAACACAAAAATATTATTTTCTTTTGATGTGTATAAAATGATTGTCCATGTTATACTGTGTATGGTATATTTCAAGTAATGATAAGTTACAACGCTGGGAGTAAGATGATACGAAACGCAGGTGATAACCCACTGAATCATATATTATATTTATCGTGTTCCATTGTAAGTTGCAATACATTTCGATCCTTGTTACATCGTAATTTGAGGTATGTTTTAATTCCGTGTTCTATTGTAAGTTGCAATACATTTCAATCCCGTGTTATATCGTAATTTGAGGTATGTTTTAATTCCGTGTTCTATTGTAAGTTGCAATACATTTCAATCCCGTGTTATATCGTAATTTGA
>NW_013809574.1:0-507 GCF_000517525.1 Limulus polyphemus
TGGGTAAAATACGTCAACACGATGATTATACAATACTTTATTAAGACATGGATAAAATACATGAACCTGATGGTTATAGTATACTTTATTAACACAAGGATAAAATGCATAAACATACTTTATTAAGACACAAATAAAATTCATTTACACGATGATTGTACGATACATTATTAAAACATGGGTAAAATACATAGACAAGATGATTATACCATACTTTATTAGACATGGGTAAAATACATGAACATGATGATTATTCCATAATTTATTAAGACATGGTTTAAATACATGAACACGGTGATTATACCATAGTTTATTAAGACATGGGTAAAATACATATACACCATGATTAAAACATAATTTGTTAAGACATGGTTTTAATACATGAACACGATGATTATACCATAGTTTATTAAGACATGGGTAAAATACATATACACCATGATTAAAACATAATTTGTTAAGACATGGGTAAAATACAATAACTCGATGATTATACCATACTTTATT
>NW_013809575.1:0-1307 GCF_000517525.1 Limulus polyphemus
TCACAACTTAATATTACCAATATAGTAACTAAGCTCTGCCACGAAGTTAAAGTAAACCCTCAAAAACTTCATATTACCAATATAGTAGCTCAGCTCTAAAATGAAGTGAAAGTAAACCCTCAACAATTTGATATTACCAATATACTAGCTGAGCTCTTCCTTGAAGTGAAAGTAAACTCTCACCAACTTCATATTACCGATATAAATATAGTAGCTGAGCTCTGACACGAAGCGAAAGAAACCCTCACTAACTTCATATTACCAATATAGTTGCTGAGCTCTGCCCGGAAGAGAAAATCAACCCTCAGAACTTCATATTACCAATATAGTAACTAAGCACTGCTACGAAGTGACAGTAAACACTCAACAACTTTATATTGCCAATATTGTACCTGATCTCTGCCACGAAGTGAAAGTAAATTCTATCCAATTTCACATCACCAAAGTAGTAGCTGAGCTCTGCCACGAAGTGAAAGTAAACCCTCATTAACTTCTTATTACCAATAGGGTGAAGGTATACTTTTACTTCATTTCAGATCTCAGCTACTGTATTGGTAATATGAAGTTGGTGACGGTTTACTTTCACTTCGTGGCAGAGCTCAGCTACTATATTGGTAATATGAAGTTGGTGAGGGTTTACTTTCACTTAGTGGAAGAGCTAAGCTACTATATTGTTAATATGAAGTATGTGAGGGTTTACTTTCACTTCATTTCAGAGCTCAGCTATTAAATTCATATTAACAATATAGTAGCTGAGCTCTGCCACGAAGTGAAAGTAAACACTCACAAACTTCACATTACCCATATAGTAGATTAGCTCTGCCACGAAGTGAAAGAAAACTCTCACCAACTTCACATTACCAATATAGTAATTGAGATCAGAAATGAAATGAAAGTAAAACCTCACCAACTTCATATTATAAATATATTGTATCTGAGTTCTGAAATGAAGTGAAAGTAAACCCTCACCAACTTCATATTACCAATATAGTACCTGAGCTGTACCACGAAGTGAAAGTAAACCTTCACGAACTTAGTATTACAAATTTTGTAGCTGAGGTTTGAAGTGAAGTGAAAGTAAACTCTCACCAACCTAATATTACCAATATAGTAGCTCAGCTCTAAAATGAAGTGAAATTAAACCCTCATCAACTTCATATTACCAATATAGTAACTAAGCTCTGCCACGAAGTGAAAGTAAACCCTCCCCAACTTCATATTTCCAATATAGTAGCTGAGTTCTGCCACAAAATGAAAGTAAACCCTCACCAAGATCATAATTCCAATATAGTAGGTGAGCTCTGCTA
>NW_013809576.1:0-507 GCF_000517525.1 Limulus polyphemus
GGCTAACTAACTGATGTTACAGATAGATACATCATTATATAACAGTCAAACATCTTTAACCAATCAATTTCTTATATGGAAGTACATGACGGCTAACTAACTGATCCTACAGATATATAGATAATTTAAAAACAGTCAACCATCTTTAACCAATCATTTCATTTTATGGAAGTACATGACGGCAAACTAACTGATGTTATAGATAGATACATCATTATATGACAGTCAATCATCTTTAACCAATCAATTGATTATATGGAAGTACATGACGGCTAACTAACTGATGTTAAAGACAGATACACAATTATGTAACAGTCAACCATCTTCAACCAATCAATTGCTTATATGGAAGTACATGACGGCTAACTAACTGATGCTACAGATAGATAGATAATTATATAACAGTCAACCATCTTTAACCAATCATTTGATTATATGGAAGTACATAAAGGCTAACTAACTGATGCTACAGATAGATAGATAATTATATAACAGCAAACCATCTTT
>NW_013809577.1:0-507 GCF_000517525.1 Limulus polyphemus
GGCTTTCTAGGAGTTCTTGTAGGAGTTGCGATTAGCATGTTTGAGAGATACAGTTGTACAAAATCCGAGGATATCAGTATTATCTACTCATTTTCATATAGAATATTTTGTATAACACGCATGTTTTTGTTCTATTACATTAATTAATTCATTCACTATTATTAATTTTAGAAGAAATATAGACTCTGAGTAGATTTATTTCAAAATTATTTACAAGATAACAATTATTGTTATCTTAATTTTGTTAATTATTTTATAATTTGATAAGTTATATTGTTCACGATAATAAAAGTATGCTTTTCTTTTCGATAAATATATTTGAAAATATAACGTTTTCCTTGAGATGAAGATGTTTCTAGTGAAAAACAAAACAATATCCAAAAGAAAACAATGGCTTGTTGCGTCAGCGAGATCACGTGACTATTCTCACGCCCCCTGCTTTCTGGAAATATCTTGTACCTTCGTGAATTGTCGGGAGATTACTAGAAATAGGGTAGTCTGGTATAC
>NW_013809578.1:0-890 GCF_000517525.1 Limulus polyphemus
ACAGACATATTCTATTTCTGGTCGTTTTGTATAGTTTATATTTTATGTTTAATTATGTGTGGTTTAACGTTAATCCAAGCCGAGCAGTTATATGTTATTTCCGGTCCTTTTATATAGTTTGTAGATTTTCAATATGTTTCTTGGTGATATGCCTGTGTTATTTTCACACAGACTTCTGATATAATTCACTTGCTTCCAGAATTTGTTTTTGAGTTCGTTTACATGTGTTTTCCAGGTTAGTTTCGCGTTGTAACTTAGGCCTAACAAGCATTCTGGAGAAGGGTTCCGTCTATATGAATCTCGGGTTTGTTTTTAATAACTTTGTTGAATTTTAAGAACATAAAGACCTGTGTTTTTGGTAATTTTTTTTATTTTCTTTTAGCAGCATTCAGCTACATCATTAATCATGGGCTGTAACTCTGTGGAAGTTTGGGAAATCTTCCAAATTGCGAAGCAAAACGGAATTTTGTGTCAGTTAGTGGCATGTCGCTTACATACATAATGGAGAGTATGGGGAAACTACCCCTCTCTGAAACACTCCGAGTGAATACTTTAAAAAGACTTGTAGGATTATGTAGTTCAAAATGATTGGTTATAAACATGTAATTGAAATAAGTGGGTGTAGGTAAATAAGTATTTCCAAAAGAGGAAGAAGTGGGCGGAGCCACTGTGATGGCTTCGCTAAATATAATAATGTTACGCCTCCAGTCGTTAGTTAATTTTCCGTAAATTCTTTCCGACTAAACATTAGCGACACAAGTCCTTTCTTAAATAAAACTGGTTTATTCTTTCCGAATACAACTTTACGATACACTTAATTTCAACTGTCGCGCTATAATTCTCAACGAACGTCTCACGTGCTCGAGTTCAATTACACACTCTCTGACTGC
>NW_013809579.1:0-503 GCF_000517525.1 Limulus polyphemus
CCTGTCACACCACAGAGCTTCTGTACAGCTTCTGGTACTCCTTTGTTATCCAGCACCTTGATGCCCGCAAGGGTCTGCTGAGATGCAGAATCTATGACAAAGTTGCACCTTTGGCCATCCAGCTTCCCTGTCACGTAGATACTATGTGTGCTTGCCATTTTACACTTAGCTGTAGGGACTTCACGATGGAGGTTGGAGGGCGTCCCTAGCACCAACCACTACTGGTTCCCGACGCTGACTTATTGGTGGTATTTTCTTACACTGGCTCCTCAGATGTCCTTGCTCCCCACAGTTCCAACAACCTTTCTGGACACCAGCCTTTCCTGCTGTGGCACCTCCCCTGTGTTGAAATTTCCAGCATTGAGCTCTCTTGTGCCCAGGTTTGTTACAGTGCCAGCAAAGTCTCCCAAACTTCTCTGAAAGCTGACCTTTTCTGGCCTTGAATCCAGATTACTGTACCAACCTCAGTACCTCTGTGCTGGACCTAACATTGGATTCAAATT
>NW_013809580.1:0-507 GCF_000517525.1 Limulus polyphemus
AATATAACTTTATTAGCTCAATTTCCGCTATTACAACTTCGTCAGGAGATATCAATAAATATAATCACGACCTATACCTCCAGAATATAACTTTATTAGCTCAATATTCCGCTATTACAACTTCGTCAGGAGATATCAATAAATATAATCACGACCTATCTCCCCGGAATATAACTTTATTAGCTCAATATTCCGCTATTACAACTTCGTCAGGAGATATCAATAAATATAATAACGACTTATATCCCCGGAATATAACTTTATTAGCTCAATATTCGCGCTGTTACAGTTTCGTCAGGAGATATCATTAAATATAAACATGGCCTATATCTCCGGAATATAACTTTATTAGCTCAATTTTCCCCTATAAAACTTCGCCAGGAGATATCACTAAATATAATCACGACCTATATCTCCAGATTATAACTTTATTAGCTCAATATTCCGCTATTACAACTTCGTCAGGAGATATCAATAAATATAATCACGACCTATATCCCCGGAAAA
>NW_013809581.1:0-504 GCF_000517525.1 Limulus polyphemus
ATGTTTTTTCCAAAATTTTGAAAAAAATAGTTTTTCCTTATATTTCAACACAAAGAGGCCAATGATGTAAGGCTTTCAAAATGGATATCCTTTCATCAAAATTTCGAATAGTTATTTCATAATCTGTTATCAAAATTTCGGCATTCTTCGATTTTACTGTTTCTTTTCTTTTGATGTTGTTGTTGTCCTCGGTTATCTTCTAAACAAAGAAGAGTTTTAAAAATAGTATTATTCAAACAAATTCGCAATATCTAAAACGCCACAACGTTTCTTATAAAATAAACTCCACGTTTGTATTGTTTTTACTCTGGGTTTTCGAAAGTTATATTTTTTTGTACCTTTTCACGGGACATAATATTTTTCGTTAAAGTTATAATGTCTGAATTTTGAATTTTCCGACACAATAAGCAGTATCAGATATGATTCTATTAATTTTGCGTCAAAAAGCACTATTTTCAATTTTCCAAAAAAAATTCATATTTTCACCGAAAAGCCAAGGCCATG
>NW_013809582.1:0-739 GCF_000517525.1 Limulus polyphemus
AGTACCATTCTGTAGGTGGTGATGTGTTAAAACAGTTAGTACCATTCTGTAGGTGGTAATGTGTTAAAACAGCTAGTATCATTCTGTAGGTGGTGATGTGTTAAAACAGTTAGTACCATTTCTGTTGGTGGTGATGTTTTAAAACAGCTAGTACCATTCTGTAGGTGGTGATGTGTTAAAACAGCTAGTATCATTCTGTAGGTGGTGAGGTGTTAAAACAGCTAGTACCATTCTGTAGGCGGTGATGTGTTAAAACAGTTAGCACCATTCTGTAGGCAGTGATGTGTTAAAACAGTTAGTACCATTTCTGTAGGTGGTGATGTGTTAAAACAGCTAGTACCATTCTGTAGGTGGTGAGGTGTTAAAACAGCTAGTATCATTCTGTAGGTGGTGAGGTGTTAAAACAGCTAGTACCATTCTGTAGACGTTGATGTGTTAAAACAGTTAGCACCATTCTGTAGGCAGTGATGTGTTAAAACAGTTAGTACCATTTCTGTAGGTGGTGATGTGTTAAAACAGTTAGTACCATTCTGTAGGTGGTGAGGTGTTAAAACAGTTAGTACCATTCTGTATGTGGTAATGTGTTAAAACAGCTAGTAGCATTCTGTAGGTGGTGATGTGTTAAAATAGCTAGTACAATTCTGTAGGTGATGATGTGTTAAAACAGTTAGTACCATTTCTGTTGGTGGTGATGTGTTAAAACAGCTAGTACTATTGTGTAGGCAGTGATGCGTTAAAC
>NW_013809583.1:0-915 GCF_000517525.1 Limulus polyphemus
GTGGTTATAAATTATGTAACTAGAGTTACACCTAGGTGTTCATGGTGTAGTTGTACCAAGTAAGGTTAAAGATGAGTATGATGGTTTTAAATTCGGTAACTATAGATACACCTAGGTGTTCATAGAGTAGTTATGCAGAGTAAGGCTAAAGATAAGTATGGTGGTTATAAATTCTGTAACTAGAGTTACACCTAGGTATTCGTGGAGTTGTTGTACCATGTAAGGCTAAAGATGAGTATGGTGGTTATTAATTATGTAACTAGAGTTACACCTAGGTGTTCATGGAGTAGTTGTTCCAAGTAAGGCTAAAGATGAGTATGATGGTTATAAATTCGGTAACTTTAGTTACATCTAGGTGTTTATGAAGTAGTTGTACTAAGTAAGGCTAAAGATGAGTATGGTGGTTATAAATTCTGTAACTAGAGTTACACCTAGGTGTTCATGGAGTATTTGTACCAAGTAAGGCTAAAGATGAGTATGGTGGTTATAAATTCTGTAACTAGAGTTTCTAGCCCTACTTGGTAAAACAATTCCACGAACACCTAGGTGTAACTCTAGTTACAGAATTTATAACCCCCAGACTCATCTTTAGAATTACTTGGTACAACTACTTCATAAACACACAGGTGTAACTCTAGTTACAGAATTTATAACCATCATACTCATCTTTAGCCTTACTTGGTACAAATACTCCATGAACACCTAGGTGTCTAGTTAGCGCATGTGTAACCACCATACTTACCCCTATGCATGGAGTAGTTGTACCAAGTAAAGCTAAAGACGAGTGTGTTGGTTATAAATTCGGTAACTATAGTTACACCTAGGTATTTATGAAGTAGTTGTACCAAGTAAGCCTAAAGATGAGTATGGTGGTTATAAATTCGGTAACTATAGTTACACCTAGGTATTTATGAA
>NW_013809584.1:0-226 GCF_000517525.1 Limulus polyphemus
CCTTACTTGGTACAACTACTCCATGAATACTTAGGTGTAACTCTAGTTACAGAATTTATAACCACCATACTCATCTTTAGCCGTTATTTGGTACAATAACTCCACGAATACCTAGGTGTAACTCTAGTTACAGAATCGATAACCACCATACTCATCGTTAGCGTTATTTGGTACAACAACTCCACGAAAACCTTGTTGTAACTCTAGTAAACGAATTTGTAACCAA
>NW_013809585.1:0-635 GCF_000517525.1 Limulus polyphemus
TCTGTTCATCCATTCATCTCTGCCAGTAGCTCAAATTGTGCCCTATATGCTTCCCACGGTGCCTTCCTATGGAATTCCTGTGGCTTCCTTCGCACTGGATCATTCCTATTACTGACATATCTGGGATGTGACTTCTAACGGGACTGAATATGTCTGCATTAGGGTTTAGCTGCGGGCTCTGTATATGGCTTGTCATTGTCTGGGGCTGGTTAAGTCAATGGTCAATGTATGCTCCTTGTGTAAAAGACAATAGATCGTCCTTTAACGTATCTAATTCGCTTTTAAATTTACTAATGTTTTCCATTTGTACCTCTTGTCATTGTTGTTGATTTTTCTGTAGTTGCTGCTGACTTTCTTCCTGTTTCCTTTCTTGTTCCTGTTGCCACTGCTGTAATCTTTCTTCTTGTATCTTTTCTTTTTCCTCTAACAACTGCTGTAATCTCTCTTCTTGTTTGATTTCTCGTTCTTCTTGTTTCTTTTCTTTTTTCCTCTAACAACTGCTGTAATTTCTCTTCTTGTTTCTTTTCTTTTTCCTCCAACAACTGCTGTAATCTCTCTTCTTGTTTCTTTTCTCGTTCTTCTTGTTTCTTTCTTTTTCCTCCAACCACTGCTGTAATCTCTCTTCTTGTTCTTTC
>NW_013809586.1:0-254 GCF_000517525.1 Limulus polyphemus
GTTCATGGAGTAGTTGTACCAAGTAAGGTTAAAGATGAGTATGGTGGTTATAAATTCGGAAACTAGAGTTACACCTACGTGTTCGTGGAGTAGTTGTACCATGTAAAGCTAAAGATGAGTATGTTGAATATAAATTCGGTAACTATAGTTACACCTAGGTATTTATGGAGTAGTTGTACCAAGTAAGGCTAAAGATGAATATGGTGGATATATATTCGGTAACTACAGTTACACCTAAGTGTTCATGGAGTAGT
>NW_013809587.1:0-507 GCF_000517525.1 Limulus polyphemus
GGAGTGTTACTTGAAGTAGTTTACCTTGTACTTCTGTCAATTAAATATTGATATATGACAAATCTAAATGAAATGCAGTAAGACATGTAACGCACATGAGTATTACAACTCTAAAGCGTAACTTTAGTCCTAAGAAAGTTTAAGAATAAGTTTCTTTAACAATTATATTATATACGTTCTAAGAACTTTAAAAACAATTCGAAGTTTAAGTTTGTGTAATACGCACGGAAATAGAGGTTCCTTACGAAACTTCGACCTAAAATGTAGTTTTGAAAAATCTTTTGGACATACATATTTTACAAATACTTAAATACCATTTGTTTTGTTATTTGCTTTCCAATGAAAAAAATACTTATCAAAGCATAACAAATTACCTTTATTTGTTTGGTTCGGGTTTAGGTTTTTTGATACCTTTATTGTTTGTTAAGTTTAATTAAGATTCCAGAAGTTGAACTTTTCATAACATAGTATATGATAAACATTCCAATACTTTAGCTGTAACTTAAG
>NW_013809588.1:0-507 GCF_000517525.1 Limulus polyphemus
GTTCGTGGAGTTGTTGTACCAAGTAAGGTTAACGATGAGTATGGTTATAAGTTCGGTAACTAGAGTTACACATAGGTATTCGTGGAGTTCTTGTACCAAATAATGCTACAGATGAGTATTGTGGTTACAAATTCGGTAACTAGAGTTACACCTAGGTGTTTGTGGAGTTGTTGTACCAAATAACGCTAAAGATGAGTATGGGGGTTATAAATTCGGTTACTCTAGTTAAAACTAAGTGTTCATGGAGTAGTTGTACCAAGTAGAGCTAAAGATGAGTTTGGTGGTTATAAATTCTATAACTAGAGTAACACCTAGATGTTCATGGAGTAGTTGTACTAAGTAAGGCTAAAGAAGAATATGGTGGTTATAAGTTCGGTAACTAGAGTTACACCTAGGTGTTCGTGGAGTAGTTGTACCAAGTAAGCCTAAAGACGAGTATGTTGGTTATAAATTCAGTAACTAGAGTTACGCCTAGGTGTTCAAAGAGTAGTTGTACCAAGTATAACT
>NW_013809589.1:0-505 GCF_000517525.1 Limulus polyphemus
TTTTAATCGTACGTATAAACATTGTTTGGGTATCATACCATCTACAACATGTATATAATGATATTGAGTGACTTTCAATATTGTTTGGTATTAAACCACCTACAAAATCTGTATAAAGATATTTAGTGACTATTAACATTGTTTGGTATCAAACCACCTATTCCATCTGTATAAAGATATTTAGTGACTATAAACATTGTTTGCTTTCAAACCAACTACAACATCTTTATAAAGATATTTAGGGACTATAAACATTGTTTGGTATCAAACCACCTATTCCATCTGTATAAATATATTTAGTGACTATAAACATTGTTTGGTATCAAACTACCTAAAACATCTGTATAAAGATATAATGGAATATAAACATTGTTTGGTATCAAACCACATACAACATCTGTATAAAGATATTTAGTGACTATAAACATTGTTTGTTATAAAACGACCTAAACCATTTGTTTCAAGATATTTAGTGACTATAAACATTGTTTGGTATCAAACCACC
>NW_013809590.1:0-507 GCF_000517525.1 Limulus polyphemus
AGAATAATAATTTTCGTTTATGCATTTTATTTTTTCATGTAGTGTGAACTTAATGTTTACCCTAATCTTTCTTATATTTACTGTTTATTTATGATAATTTCCATGCTTGTCATTAGAAATTGATCTGCTTGATATTTCTTTTTAAGTCAATCTCCATGTGTTACCTTTATTTTACTTTAACAACAATTAAATTATGTTTTTCTTGAAGATTTTTAAAACTAAACATCTCTAACACCTTTTTACATAAAGCTCTCGTTTCCAGCCGTTTTTCACTGAAAATGAAACAGTAGTTTGATAAATATACAAAAAACACTTCATGGAAGCCCAGCTGACCTTAATGACGTCACCCAACTCCCTTTATAGGTCACTCATATCACCAGTTTATGTGTAGTTATTGTGTATATTGTACTCAATATAACACAATCTGTTCAATGTTAATAACTGTAATGTAAAAATACTTACCTCTAATTGTCTTCTGTGATACAATAAACTTTGGTTCTTGTCTTG
>NW_013809591.1:0-1237 GCF_000517525.1 Limulus polyphemus
AGGCGTGTTTCAAGTGAGGCCTTCTCGAAGATGATGCACAGTGTACGTCCACACTGACAGAAACACCATTCTCACAGGCATCAGCCAATCTCAGAAGTTTGTTTGCTGTTTTGCTGCAAGTTTGTGGTGTTTCAAATCCAACTGCCCTGTGGAAAAATCACAGAGATGATCTATCAATGACTTGAAGCACCAGGCTAAACTACAAAAATCCTAATATAGAAGTTAGCTACAATAATGCCATTTTTAACTTGGCTCTTATTGCCATTGAGGACAAAGTATTGTCTCTGAGAGGAAAAGAGCTTCCATCATTTGGTCTTCCTGAAGTTCAACACAATCAGGATGACAAACTCAATCGTGAGGTTCTGCGTGAGACCATTTGTGATATTCAAGCTCTTAACCTAGAAGTTTCAGTTAATGAGCCAAATTTGCTACCTGTCCAAAGAACGGCACATGCAGATATAAATGATAGTGTCTAACATCTCAAGGGTGGGGTATTTTTCATTGAAATGATTTTAGGCAAGCTTTAAGTTCATCGGCTCGTGAGCCTCTTGGAATAACCGGCAATGTTTGCCTGAAATCTCCATCCAAAACCAAAGTGACTCCCCCATTATCTTTTTGTTTTCACGAATATCTTGCAGTGTTCTATCCAAAGCTTCTAATGCTGCTTTGTGGGACATTGTACAAACAATCATTAGGCATCTTCTGAGAACTTCTGCCATCCAAGTTCCTTTACTGATATTGCATGTACCATTTTTATTTATGGTCAAGTTCAATGGGAGCTTAAATGCAGCATGGGCTGTCCTGCCTCCAAGCAAAAGAGTTGCTGAGATTCCGGATGAGGCAACTGCAAGTGCAATTTGCTCATGTTAACGAAGTTCTACCAACAACAGGTTGATAAAAAATGTTTTACCTGTTCCTCTTGGTGTTCATATCTTTGGAGAAACTTAATAAAATTCTACCTATCTACCAATATGAGAGCCCATCTGCATGGAGATCACTTATCTGGACAATTTGCTGACAGTCTATTTCAACTAGCCAATGGCAAAGTCAAAATAGATTAATAAGGAACAATTGGCATGGGACAAATCTGTACACAAATAATATATGTTGATGAACTCATAGCAAAGGTTTTCCCAAACCTTTCTGAAAACTATCAAAATCACAGATGGTTGTGTGAACGAGCAATATTAGCTCCAAAGAACAATGTTGTCAATGTCATCAACACACAGCTGTTGCA
>NW_013809592.1:0-507 GCF_000517525.1 Limulus polyphemus
ACATTTCTAAATCAATATCAGTCTTACTGCGATGTAAGACCACACACAGTTTACTAACGGATCATGCTTCACCAGCCTGGACATTCTAAATCAATATCAGTCTTACTGTGATGTAAGACCACACACACAGTTTACTAACGGATCATGCTTCACCAGCCTGGACATTCTAAATCAATATCAGTCTTACTGTGATGTAAGACCACACGCATAGTTTACTAATGGACCATTCTTCACCAGCCTGTGCATTCTAAATCAATATCAGTCTTACTGTTACTTACAAACCACACACACAGTTTACTAACGGATCATTCTTCACCAGACTGGGCATTCTAAATCAATATCTCCTGAATGATATTTGTCCTTGTAACTCTTGTCGAGCCCCCCAGTAGCACAGCGGTATGTCCGAAGACTTATATCGCTAGAAACCGGGTTTCGATACCCGTGGTGGGCAGAGCACAGATAGCCCTTTGTGTAGCTTTGTGCTTAATAATAAACAACAACAACAAC
>NW_013809593.1:0-854 GCF_000517525.1 Limulus polyphemus
TCGGTCATTTATAAGTAGGGTTGGTCGGGTAACCGTAAACAAAGCGTTTTTTTCTCTAGACCTTAGGTATATGAATAATATTATGACATTTGGTCGAATTCATTATTCGATATTATACAGTGGACCAACTGTTTAATAATTTTATATATGCGTGTGAAAGATTTCTTTTTTTCCCACCAGAGATGAAATTCGAAAGAAAATCTGTGACAAAAAGGTGTAATGCATTCTTTGATTGGCCTTACCCTCTGCTGTGAACAGCAGTTTCGACTATTCAAGGCTCATCAACCTCAAATAAAAAGGCTCCTTAGAAATCAACTGTAGCTTCTTTGCACAAAATATGCTATTCACACATTGTGCCACTCATTCAAGCCGCTAAATATTCTACCGATACGCTAGGTTTCTTTCTTTCTTTGTTGAAAAGTATTTTAATAAATAAATAAAATTGGACACTCAGACGTTTTTCTCTTCTTTTTACCTTGTTCTCCACAATGGGTTTTCGTAGATATTAATTTTTACGTGTACTTATTGCTATGTGTAAGCAGGAACATATAAATATTTTTTTTATTTGTGTGTTCTGCATTTTTCTTGCAAATTTTGAGCTTATACAAATATGAATTTTATAAATACGACAGAGGTACAAGCTATTCGGAACCGAACACTGAAATTTTGGTAATTAAATTAATGATACATATGTTGAATTAAGTATTAAACACTTTAAAGTATGAAAAATAACTTCTTATTATGAATGTAATTTGTGTGAAAATATATGATATGTGTATGAATGATTTTTGTAACATGTATAATAATAGAATATTTTTTATTGTAATGTATCATTAATTTGGTTTTTAGGAATA
>NW_013809594.1:0-1421 GCF_000517525.1 Limulus polyphemus
CCACCGGTGGCTTGAAAAATGTGCAAGAACTGACTTGTCCATTACCTTCTAAATCTCGATCTGTAATATCTATGGATAATACATTCATTGTTCTAAAGACTAATTGTACTTAAACCAATTATTTTGGGATAATACATTCATTGTTCTAAAGACTAATTGGTATGTCTAATTTCAATTACACAAACTTTTTAACATATGCTCCGAAAAGAATATAGACCTAACTTACTAATAAACGTACATGTGGAATATCTAGGATATTTGATCGAGTAACTGAAAACTAAAATAAACACAATAACTCTCTTTGCTATCACTGAATATTTTTCCTAACGCTGAACTAAATGAACTCAATAATCACTGATAACTCATATTTATATTGTGCCCTTGTTTCAAGATACTCCACGAAGCTTCTCGATTCGAACTTTCACGCACTTTCTCGACCGTAACGTTACGAGTTTTCCAAGAAACATCTAAATTTAAAAGAAATGAAAATATAGCTTGCTACAACACATTTGCTTAAAAGCTTAGGACTAATAGTTTCTTACACGAATATACACACGTAAGAACAAAAAAATACGTATGTCTGGTACAAAACCGTGAAACGATATTACACTTACATTCCTATTTTCTCTGTTCTTCGTGGAATGTTCAAAATAATTAGTTTAAGTATAACAAATTAATGTATTTATTCAATAAACGTTTATTATAGCCATGTTCTCTTGAAATGGTGTTAGAAAAACACGTAGGTTCAAGATGCCGTGATGGAAATGAATAAAAACCCTATAACCCGAATGCTTTCGAAATGTGGACCTTTCTTCTTAGGGTTTTTGTTCATTTTAACAATGGTGCTATGGGATTATTATGATGAAAATACAATAGATCTAACTGTAAACTTTAATTTTGAACAAAATAACACGTCGCAAGACAGGAAATTACCGGGAGTTGGGTATTTAATCTGATATGGTGAAGTTCGGTGGAAGAGGTGACCGTTTCGGTAACCGTAAAGACCTATCAAAACCCTGAAAATTAACCCTTATAACCTCACTTACAAGAGCCGTATAACTAGAGTTGTAGAGGTATTACAGCTGACCTTATGACTTAGGTTAAACAAATAAAATATCTCTTAAGTTTGATACCGGATATTTAAAACAGGCGGAGACTTTCAAGGAACTAGAAACCGTGAAGAAACAAGAAGTTATAGAGCTGATCGAAGTATTAGTTCCTGGACATCACTTATTGTATGCGTGAAAAAGAAGAAAGATTAATCCCCAAGGTTTTGTATGGACTACGAGAAGGTGAATACAGCTAAAAAGAAAGATGCCTTCCCTATGCTAAGGATTTATTTTGTTTTGAATGTTCTACCTCTATGATGATCCAATGTTTATAACCATTTTAAGAATAGCTATTGGACGAGTGCAAATCAA
>NW_013809595.1:0-507 GCF_000517525.1 Limulus polyphemus
TTATAAATTTTAATGTGTCAATTATCGTAGATAACTACTATATGTATAGTATAAATTTTAACGTGCCAATTATCGTAGATAACTACTACATGTGTAGTATCAACATTAGCGGGCCAAGTATCGTAAATAACTACTACATGTGTAGTATCAATTTTAACGTACCAATTATCGTAGATAACTACTATATGTATAGTATAAATTGTAACATGCCAATTATCGTAGATAACTACTATATGTTGTAATAAATTTTAACGTACCAATTATCGTAGATAACTACAACATGTGTAGTATAAATTTTAATGTGCCAATTATCGTAGATAACTACTATATGTATAGTATAAATTTTAACGTGCCAATTATCGTAAATAACTACTATATGTGTAGTATAAATTAGCGTGCCAATTATCGTAGATAACTACTATATGTATAGTATAAATTTTAACGTGCCAATTATCGTAGATAACTACTATATGTATAGTATAAATTGTAACATGCCAATTATCGTAG
>NW_013809596.1:0-505 GCF_000517525.1 Limulus polyphemus
TAAGTGTACTGCAGTGAAGCTTTTGGTTACTGATTGTTTCTGATTTCTTGTTACCAGAGGGTCTTGAATTGATTGTTCTTTACCAAATTTGGTATGTAGGTACACTTTATCGTTAGTAAGTTATATGCAGAGTTTCACCCTCCTACTGTTCATTTTAACGTAGTTATTGAAGATTCTGCGTTTTGTACCAGTACTTCGTTCCATTTAGACGGTTCTTCTCAAATTTTTTTGAACGTTCGTTGCATATTTGCATGATCACATGCAAAATTCTAGCTTCGTATTATCATTTTTCCATCTTTTATGGTCTTTTTTACTATATTGGCTTTCTGAAAGAGTATGTGTACTGCAGTGAAGCTGTTTGATTCTGCTCTGTTATCGATTTCCTGCTACCCCAAATTACTAAATTTATGGATCTTAACCAAATTCGGTATGTATATTAACTAGTTCGTTCCACAGTATCATGCAAAGTTTTACCCTCGTACTATTCGTTTTAAAGGAGTTAAGG
>NW_013809597.1:0-507 GCF_000517525.1 Limulus polyphemus
CTATCTACATAAAACTGATTCACGCACACCACAACTCTATGGCATTCCTAAACCACACAAACAGGACTACCCCCTATGACCTATACTGTCCACTTATGATTCATACAACTACAATCTTGGCAAATACACAGCCTGGGCTCTCACACCATATTTAACATCTGCAGGTTCATTTTTTAAAGATGCCTTCAATTTCAAATATACACTAGAACAACTAAATTCAAAAGCCTTAATGGCTAGTTTTGATGTCTTGTCACTCTTCACCGAAGTCCCTGCCAATGAAGCTTGCAATATTGCACTCAACCTCTACATTAATGACCCCAACAAGTTAATGCACATACCCAGCACACTTTTTGCTTCTCTCTTAGAATTTACAATGACTAAAACCAACTTCATTTTCAACAACAAAAAATTCCTTCAAATAGATGGTTTAAGTATGGGCAATCCTGTTTCGCCCGTTCTTGCCAATATATTCATGACCCAGATCAAAACACAAGCCATACATTCTCC
>NW_013809598.1:0-798 GCF_000517525.1 Limulus polyphemus
GCATAATCCAAACACTTTTCCATGCAGTTCTTCCCAGAAAAATTTCTTTCAGAAAATGTTCACTTCTAAATTTTTTCAATGAGATATGAATAATACAATTAATAATCACTAGCACAAACAGCCAGCCATAGGGTGTCATTTCTGCTAGTAGAACAAATGCTGGATAATCTAAAATGTGTTTCATGATCCAAAAAAACAAACAAAAACTGCCATTCTATCCAATAGTTAGAACACATTTTTAAGTATTGAAATGACTTTCTAACAGTTAGTTGTAATTTGTTTTTCTGTGTTTATCTCTTATTTATCTTTTCTGCATGAATATCAATAGTCTATAACACACACCCCCAAAAGACAACAATTATGTAACATAATATGAAATATCCATTTATTTTGTTTGCTTTAGTAATACAAATTGATTTTATTTAATCTGAAAAATACCATTTTTTATTCCTCTTTCATGCAAAACTCAATTTTATTAAACCTCCAAAAATATGTAACCATTTATTTTAAAAACTGTCATAAAAATTTCAACATCTAGATAAATAAAAGATTTGTCTTCATTTGTTGAATTAGTTCCCAGTTGTCACCTCTAGTTTTGAATCAAAGTTTCTGTAAAATATTACAGTTTGTTTGAAAATGTAATGTTCGTTTTATAACTGAATCATCTAGTTTCAGTATAAATTAAGAGCTAATATAATAGTAGGTATGTAGTTTATGGATCCATAATCAAACCAGTAGCCAATTTTTCGAGGTTTGAGGAGGTCACACTGCTCAGATACCTTCACTAGCTTTAACTAA
>NW_013809599.1:0-505 GCF_000517525.1 Limulus polyphemus
AAATTTTCAGTCATATTCACATGAATATATTTTTATAATTTAATTAATATCTAGTAGATCTTCCTTTCGCTTCGTGGATTTCGTTGATCCTTTGGGCATCGTGAGAATCATCTCGTCAATTTTAGATTGTGGGATTTTCGCCCACTCTTGCTACAAAACTTGGAGTAGATCGCTCTTCGAAGTTGTTTTTTTTTTGTTGTTTCTTGACTTGCCGGTCGAGTATGGCCCAGAGGTTTTTGATGGGGTTCATGTCAGGAGATTGGCTCGGCCAGGGCAACTTCTGGATACCATTTTCTTCCTGCCACTTTTTGGTGTTTCTAGCAGTGTGACACGGTGCTCCATCTTCCTGGAACAACGTTGTGTTCTTTTCCACGAAACCCGAGGAATAAAGTTGCAAGAGTGCTTCTACCAATACTTCGACGTATTTCGCAAAATTTATGTTGCCAACGCACTCCACTAAGCTCGATCTCCCACCAACCCAAACAGCTCCCCAAACCATCACGCT
>NW_013809600.1:0-507 GCF_000517525.1 Limulus polyphemus
GACGCAACAATACCAAAAAATTTTCAAGAATAACATTTCATTAGAAGAACACTAGTTGAAGTATATGTCATCTAACAATTATAGTTCAACAAAACACGTGCAGTTGAAGTGTATAAAGTTAAAAATTATCGCCGCTTAACACCTTGTTGCGTCAGCGAGTCACATGACTAGTGTGACGCCACGTTTCTAGAACTATCCTGTACCTTGGCGAATGATCTAGCGTTTACTAGATATAGAGTAGTCTGGTATATAAAAGAGGGTGACAACGTGACGGGGAATAGTGTGTGTGTAGATAGTGAGTAATTGAACTGCAGTCAGAAGTATTGTTGACGTTCGTTGATATAGCGTTTGTTTTAGCGCGATTGTTGAAAATAAGTGTATCGTAAAGTTGTATTCGGAAGGAATAAACCAGTTTTATTAAGTAAGGACTTGTGTCGCTAAAGTTTCGTTGGAACGAAGTTACGTAAAGTTAATTAACGAACGGAGACGTAACAAATTGGTGTCAGG
>NW_013809601.1:0-770 GCF_000517525.1 Limulus polyphemus
GGATTATGATATGACAGATATATTTATTACGTATTACAGGGATTATGATATGACAGATATATTTATTATGGATTACAGGGATTATGATATGACAGATATATTTGTTATGGATTACAGGGATTATGATATGACAGATATATTTATTATGTATTACAGGGATTGTGATATGACAGATATATTTATTATGAATTACAGGGATTGTGATATGACAGATATATTTATTATGTATTACAGGGATTATGATATGACAAATATATTTATTACGTATCACAGGGATTCTGAGATGGCATATATATTTATCAGGTATAACAGGGATTATAGGATGTCAGACATATTTATTATGAATTACAGGGATTGTGATATGACAGATATATTTATTACGTATTACAGGGATTGTGATATGACAGATATATTTATTACGTATTACAGGGATTATGATATGACAGATATATTTATTATGGATTACAGGGATTATGATATGACAGATATATTTATTATGTATTACATGGGATTATGATATGACAGATATATTTATTATGTATTACAGGGATTATGATATGGCAGATATATTTATTATGTATTACAGGGATTATGATATGACAGATATATTTATTATGTATTACAGGATTATGATATGACAGATATATTTATTATGTATTACAGGGATTATGATATGACAGATATATTTATTATGTATTACAGGGATTATGAAGATGACAGATATATTTATTATGTATTACAGGGATTATGATATGACAGATATATTTCTT
>NW_013809602.1:0-507 GCF_000517525.1 Limulus polyphemus
TTCTTGTTTATTTTCTTTCTCCTCCAACCACTGCCGTAGTCTCTCTTGTTTATTTTGCTGTTCGAGCTGCCATTGTTGTAGGTTATCTTGACACTGCTGTAATCTTTCTTCTTGTTTCTTTTCTCGTTCTTCTTGTTTCTTTTCTTTTTCCTCCAACAACTGCTGTAATTTCTCTTCTTGTTTCTTTTCTTTTTCCTCCAACAACTGCTGTAATCTCTCTTCTTGTTTCTTTTCTCGTTCTTCTTGTTTATTTTGTTGTTCCAGCTGCCACTGTTGCAGGTTTTCTTGCAACTGCTGTTGTCTCACTACATGTTTCTTGTCTCGTTCTTCTTGTTTCTTTTCTTGTTTATTTTGTTGTTCCAGCTGCCATTGTTGCAGGTTTTCTTGCAACTGCTGTTGTCTCTCTTCTTGTTTCTTTTGCTGTTCTTGTATTGCTGCCATCAAATCTGCTAAGCTGTAGTTTGATTTGCTGCCTCTTGTTTCCATTTTTTTTCTTTTACTTATCCG
>NW_013809603.1:0-506 GCF_000517525.1 Limulus polyphemus
TAAGTAAGTTATGGTATAATCATCGTGTTGATGTATTTCACTCATGTCTTAGTAAATTATGGTATAATCATCGTGTTCATGTATTTTATCAATGTCTTTATAAAGTATGGTATAATCATCATATGTATTTTACGCATGTCTTAATAAATTGTGGTATAATCATCGTGTTCGTGTATTTTACCCAAGTTTAATAAATTATGGTATAATCATTGTGTTCATGTATTTTACCAATGTCTTAATAAAGTATGGTATAAACATCGTGTTGATGTATTTTACCTATGTCTTAGTAAAGTATGGTATACTCATCGTGTTGATGTATTTTACCTATGTTTTATTAAATTATGGTATAATCATCGTGTTCATGTATTTTACCTAAGTCTTAATAAATTATGGTATAATCATCGTGTTCGTGTATTTTACCCAAGTCTTATCAGAGTATGGTATAATAATGTGTCTATGTAATTTACCCATTTCTTAATAAGGTATGTCTATGCATTCTATCCATG
>NW_013809604.1:0-633 GCF_000517525.1 Limulus polyphemus
TTTCTAATAAATACATCATACATGGGTACAATCACTTAAAACACTTAAAAGACACAAACTCTAATGTGAAATTCAAGTGTGGTTTCCTCATGCAGGGTCATTCCTAATAAATACATCATACATGGGTACAATCACTAAGTACAACTTAATAAACACTTAAAAGACACAAAATTTGTTGGTCCTAAGAAAAGTTTTGGTGACCTATAGAAACATACTGGCATGATTTCAATGTGACTGCATTCTTTGTATCAAGATGTTTAGAAAATAATTTCACAACCCTAGGGTTTGATTTCAATATGACTGCATTCTTTGTATCAAGATGTTTAGAAAATAATTTCACAACCCTAGGGTTTGATTTCAATGTGACTGCATTCTTTGTTTCAAGATGTTTAGAAAATAATTTCACAACCCTAGGGTTTGATTTCAATATGACTGCATTCTTTCTATCAAGATGTTTAGAAAATAATTTCACAACCCTAGGGTTTGATTTCAATGTGACTGCATTCTTTCTATCAAGATGTTTAGAAAATAATTTCACAACCCTAGAGTTTGATTTCAATGTGACTGCATTCTTTCTATCAAGATGTTTAGAAAATAATTTCACAACCCTAGGGTTTGATTTCAGTGTGACTG
>NW_013809605.1:0-508 GCF_000517525.1 Limulus polyphemus
CGGCCTTTCGAAGGCCTTTGGATAACACTTTTACCACAGAGGTGTGAAAAAGGCCTTGATATAACACAGTTGCCACAGTGGTATTAGAAGGCCTCAGTATATAAAGCCTGAAATGTTTCCCCATACAAGTTTCCCAATAATGAGTTAATAGGTTTTACTAGTGTTAAGCCTTCTATTTTATAAACATTCCGAAAGACGGTTGGAATGCTTAAATCTAACTAGGACTAATTCACTGGTATCAGGAAGAGTTGTAATACAATTTTTGATGAGGGTACATGACCAAAATCTTACGAGGACTATTTCAGTGGTATCGGGAAGAGTTATAATACAATCTTTGATGAGGGTTCATGACTTACATCTTACGAGGACTAATTCACTGGTATCGGGAAGAGTTCTAATGCAGTCTTTTATGAGGGTTCATGACTTAAGTCTTACTACGACTAATTCATTGGTATCGAGAAGAGTTCTAATACAGTCTTTGATGAGGGTTCATGACTAAAATCTTACG
>NW_013809606.1:0-629 GCF_000517525.1 Limulus polyphemus
TAAATGTAACTTATTTAATCTATATATTCATGTATTATTGATGTACTTTCCATGTAAATGTAACTTATTTAATCTATATATTCATGTATTATTGATGTACTTTCCTTGTAAATGTAACTTATGTAATCTATATATTCATGTATTATTGATGTACTTTCCATGTAAATGTAACTTATATAATCTATATTCATGTATTATTGATATACTTTCCATATAAATGTAACTTATATTATATAATCTATATTCATGTATTATTGATGTACTTTCCATGTAAATGTAACTTATGTAATCTATATATTCATGTATTATTGATGTACTTTCCATGTAAATGTAACTTATATAATCTATATTCATGTATTATTGATGTACTTTCCTTGTAAATGTAACTTATATAATCTATATATTCATGTATTATTGATGTCCTTTCCATGTAAATGTAACTTGTATAATCTATATTCATGTATTATTGATATACTTTCCATGTAAATGTAACTTATATAATCTATAAATAATACATGAATTATTATATAATCTATATATTCATGTATTATTGATGTACTTTCAGTGTAAATGTAACTAATATAATCTATATTCATGTATTATTGATGTACTTTCCATGTAAATGTAAC
>NW_013809607.1:0-512 GCF_000517525.1 Limulus polyphemus
CCCATCTGGATGGGCTAGTGTTACCTTACAATTTACTATCCAAGCTGAATGAATTGTAAGGTAATACTAGCTACTATTCTATCTGGATGAATTGTAAGGTAATACAATCTATTATATAAGCTGAATGAATTGTAAAGTAACACTAGCTACTATCCAAGCTGAATGAATTGTAGATAATACTATCTACTATCCAAGCTGAATGAATTGTAAGGAAATACTAGCTACAATCTCATCTGGATGAATTGTAAGGTAACACTAGCTACTATTCAAGCTGAATGAATTGTAAGGTAACACTAGCTACTATTCAAGCTGAATGAATTGTAAGGTAATACTAGTTACTATCTAACCTGAATGAATTGTAAGGTAATACTAGCTACTAATCCAAGCTGAATGAATCGTAAAGTAACACCAGCTACTATCCCATCTGGATGAATTGTAAGGTAACACTAGCTACTATCCAAGCTGAATGAATTGTAAGGTAATACTAGCTACTATCCTATCTGGATGAATTG
>NW_013809608.1:0-210 GCF_000517525.1 Limulus polyphemus
CTCCATCTATTGAGAGATAACAGAACCTCCAAGTATTTTTCCTTATTATTTCTTTCTCCATCTACTGAGAGATAACTGAACTTCCAAGTATTTTTACCTTATTATTTCTTTCTCCATCTATTGAGAGATAACTGAACTTCCAAGTATTTTTCTTTATTATTTCTTTCTCCATCTATTGAGAGATAACTGAACTTCCAAGTATTTTTTCTT
>NW_013809609.1:0-854 GCF_000517525.1 Limulus polyphemus
AGTTAATAATAATATGATTTGTGATTTGTACGTAATACTACACATAAGAATTTTATATTTTTCCTTCTTACAATCGTCACTTTGTAGTAAGACCCACACTTCCGTTGTTGTTGCTTTAGAATTAAAACAGTCTAACTGATATATATAAAGTTTATTCTGATATTTTGCAAATGGTTTAAAACTCAGTGTACAAGTGACAACAATAAAACCCAAATGTTGGTTGTGAAAGAGACTAAATATATTTGTCTCAATAAAACAGAGGAAGCTATGACATTCTCACAGTAGGGGTCTCAATATACTGAAGAGCTTAAGTTTTGAATTCCAACATAAATCTTGCCAATAATGAGAGGAATGTGACCAGGACTAATCTTTTAAGTGCTGTAAAGTAATTTTCTTTGTTATTTATGGTGTCTGTATTGTTTGGTAATCTCTTCTAACAGGATGTATCAAGTAACTAGGGTCAGGCGGTGTTATTCAAACCACCTGTACTGTAAACTATTAGTATTAGTGTCAATTAGTTTTGTCTGTATAGTGAAACAACATAAAAGGACATATGTTTAAATAAACTTGTTTGAAAGTTCAAAGTAATGATATTCAAGTACCAAAAAGCTTTTTTACTAACATATCTACAGTAATGTTGTAATGTGCCTGCGCTGGACTGAACAAGAGTGACCACCAACAGGCATGATATTTTATGGCAAATGTACAAAGTTCACACTGAAATCCTAGTTAAAAAAAAAATACTCATTTATTGTTTTGGTTTACTTAGAAATATTATTTTCGGGTCTTGTATGTCACTTGAAACCATAAGGAGAGTATGTGATTATTAAAGAAAAAAAAAAAAGATAAAATTT
>NW_013809610.1:0-507 GCF_000517525.1 Limulus polyphemus
TAATCTTGTGTTGCGTCAAACGTGCCACATGTGGACGTGCATTGTCGTGGAGAAGAAGAACATCTTTCCGATTGACGAGTGAAGGGCATTTCTGATGAAGGGTTTGACTTAAACGTTCCAGTTGCTGATTATAGATCTCTGCATTGACAATTCGCTGTGGATTGAGGAGTTCGAAATGAATTACTCCTTTCATGTCCCACCAAATACAAAGCATCATTTTCTGCGAATGGAGTCCAGGTTTTGGGGTCAGAAGTGTTTTTTGTCTAGGACTAAACCATTGTTTTTGGCGTTTAATACTCGCATAGAGAATCCATTTTTCATCACCAGTGATAATTCTGTCCAAAAATGGTTCACGCGTATTACGCGTCAGAAGAGACGAAGCAACGTTCACACGTTGGAAACGATGATCATCGGAGAGTTCATGAGGCACCCAAACACCTTTTTTTATGGAGTTTTCCCATATTCCTTATAGGTTTACGTATTTTTTCATGAGAGACATGCAATTTC
>NW_013809611.1:0-507 GCF_000517525.1 Limulus polyphemus
ATAGATTTCAAATCCCTCTCAACGATAAATCCTCGTGAGGAATTCAAGGAAGCGTGGGAAGTAACCTTAATGGGTATATCCCCAATGGCCTTTGAATTTAAGAGAAGTTCACTGTGCTTAGGATTGGAAGTTTCTATTAAGATGTCTCCAGAACGGAGCTTCTTAACTGACTTTGGAGAGCCAGCAAGCCCCTCTAAGCCCTTTTGAATAAAAAAAGGGAGACATTTGCCCTAAAGATTTATCAGACAGTGAATGCATGATCAAAAAGCGAGGTACAGGTGTACTTTGTGATGGAGACTGCTGTTCAGAGTTTTCTAGGCGTGGTCGTTTACCAATTTGTAGATTTTGAATATTTTTTTTTATTTGGAATGAGGGGATCCATAATTAAAGAAGGAGGTTCAGTGCCCACTAACCCCTCCCACCATTGAGTCCTACGACAGGATGCACTACAATGTCAAACAACGATACTGCAGCAACGCCAGGGTTTCGTGAGCACTATACTCAAAC
>NW_013809612.1:0-507 GCF_000517525.1 Limulus polyphemus
CATCCTACTTTATAGGCTTCAGCGAGCATCAGATCAAGTTTCAAATTGTAAATACTTCAGCTTCCCAGAGGCACAGTGGTATATCTGCGGACTTATAACGTTAGAAACTGGGTTTCGACACCCGTGGTAGACAGAGCACAGATAGCCCATTGTGTAGCTTTGTGCTTAATTACGAACAACAACTACTTTAATATATATATATAAAGTTTAATATAACTGTTGTGATAATACAAATTCTAGTTTTCTCAGCTATCTATATATTGTTTGAATAAAAATCCGGTATAAACTTGTCTATAGATAACGACAACAAAAAAATCTTGGAAAACTATTTGTTTTATTTTGTCCTATTTCCCTCTTCGTGAGTGGGTATATAATCCTGTTTATTGAAAAATAAACTGAACAACAACTGTCACAAAAATAGGTTTTGGTTTTAATTTCGCGCAAAAATACACGAGAGCTATCTGCGCTAGTGATAGACTAGAGGAAGGCAGCTAATCAACACCAGTG
>NW_013809613.1:0-507 GCF_000517525.1 Limulus polyphemus
TGTGTTCATAGAGTAGTTGTACCAAGTAACGCTAAAGATGAGTATGATGGTTATAAATTCGATAACTAGAGTTACACCTAGGTATTCGTGGAATTGTTGTACCAAATAACGCTAAAGATGAGTATGGTGGTTATATATTCGGTAACTAGAGTTACACCTAGGTGTTCGTGGTGTTGTTGTACCAAGTAAGGATAACGATGAGTATGGTGGTTATAAATTAGGTAACTAGAGTTACACCTAGGTATTCATGGAGTTGTTGTACCAAATAACACTAAAGATGCGTATGGTGGTTACAAATTCGGTAACTAGAGTTACACCTACGTGTTTATGGAGTAGGTGTACCAAGTAAGGCTAACGATGAGTATGGTGGTTATAAATTAAGTAACTAGAGTTACACCTAGGTATTCGTGGAGTAGTTGTACCAAGTAAGGCTAAAGATAAATATGGTGGTTATAAATTCGGTAACTAGAGTTACACCTAGGTATTCGTGGAGTTCTTGTACCAAAT
>NW_013809614.1:0-867 GCF_000517525.1 Limulus polyphemus
GGTAAGTACGGATAAAGTGCTAGTAACATCTACTGCTAGCTTAGTAAGTACAGATAAGGTGTTAATAACATTTACTGCTAACTTAGTAAGTACAGATAAAGTGCTAGTAACATTTACTGCTAGTTTTATAGCTACAAATAAAGTGTTAGTAACATTTACTGCAAGCTTAGTAAGTACAGATAAAGTGTTAGTAACATTTAGTGCTAGCTTTATAGCTACAAATAAAGTGTTAGTAACATTTAGTGCTAGCTTTATAGCTACAAATAAAGTGTTAGTAACATCTACTGCTAGTTTAGTAAGTACAGATAAGGTGTTAATAACATTTACTGCTAGCTTTATAGCTACAAATAAAGTGTTAATAACATTTACTGCTAACTTAGTAAGTACAGATAAAGTGCTAGTAACATTTACTGCTAGTTTTATAGCT
Source organism: Limulus polyphemus (assembly GCF_000517525.1). NCBI lineage: Eukaryota > Metazoa > Arthropoda > Merostomata > Xiphosura > Limulidae > Limulus > Limulus polyphemus. The sequence goes on from NW_013809614.1 coordinate 428, forward strand.
ACAAATAAAGTGTTAGTAACATTTACTGCTAGTTTTATAGCTACAAATAAAGTGCTAGTAACATTTACTGCAAGCTTAGTAGTACAGATAAAGTGTTAGTAACATTTACTGCTAGCTTTATAGCTACTGTTAGTAACATTTAGTGCTAGCTTTATAGCTACAGATAAAGTTTTAGTAACATTTACTGCTAAGCTTTATAGCTACAGATAAAGTGTTAGTAACATTTAGCGCTAGCTTTATAGCTACAGATAAAGTTTTAGTAACATTTAGCTCTAGCTTTATAGCTACAGATAAAGTGTTAGTAACATTTAGCGCTAGCTTTATAGCTACAGATAAAGTTTTAGTAACATTTAGCGCTAGCTTTATAGCTACGGATAAAGTTTTAGTAACAGTTAGCGCTAGCTTTATAGCTACAGATAAAGTTTTAGTAACATTTAGCG
>NW_013809615.1:0-506 GCF_000517525.1 Limulus polyphemus
CATTTATACAAGTCATCAATACCAAGCATATAGATTTGAACTAAAACGCAAAAGGAATACGATAAAGATAATAATGATGCTTTATATAAAATAAAATGAAACACATTTGTTTTTAAATTTCTGTGGTACATAAAAGAAGTCAATATTTGTAAATAGAAAGTTTCCAGCTAATAGAAACGTGAAGAGAATTTCTGTTGTTTCGAAATTCAGAATGACGAAGGGGATATTTGAATATCAGATAAAATATATCAAAGTACTGTAGTTATCCTTGCGAAAAGAAGGCTCTCAGGATCCTTATGTAATTTGGTGGTTTGTTCAACAGCAAAAGAAAATAAACAAATATAAATAAAGAATTAAACAGAATATTTATTCACTATCACAGGGTAAGCTGTAAATTACTGGCCAGCTGCTGAGGTTGATAACAAAATGAAAAATTTTCCGCACTGAAAAAGAGCAAACAGGAAGAAGAGTAATGAAATACCACTCTTTTACTTCAGACCAGAGCG
>NW_013809616.1:0-507 GCF_000517525.1 Limulus polyphemus
ATGGTGTTGCCTGCAACACACAAAGATGCGATACCTACCACACGGAAAAGTTTGGTTATTTATGAATTCTCGTGCCACTGCGAATGTTGGTACGTAGGTCGCACTTCACAAAGACTGCAGGATAGAATTAAACAACATGTACCCACATCCATAAGAAATAAGAGTGTGAAAGAAAAGAACTTACCATGTCGCTCCTGTAAAACAAAAGTTCTCCCACCAAAATGTGAATCAGCGATTGGCCAGCATTTACTAGTGAGCCCGACTTGTGCTGACAACTATACGGATAGCAGGTTTAAAATTATTGAAAATGGTCTGTCAACCTTTCATCTCTATATTTTAGAAGCCACCTTTATTAAAACACATAAATTTGTCCTTTGCCGACAAAAATAATTCCTATACAATCTACACATCCTTCAGTAGGTCTGTGACATTTCCTGATTGGCTAAAGGACTTGCCAATCAGTGATTACCTTACCGGCCTACATTGATCTGACTCACTTTATAAGCT
>NW_013809617.1:0-506 GCF_000517525.1 Limulus polyphemus
TCCTTCAGTCACTTTGAGTTCAGCTTGATGACACCTGGTTAGCTCAACCTCTCTTTTGCAGCAATGTCTGCAGTCATTTTTGCAGGGTCTTTGGCATAATTTGCTAAACGTTCCCTCACCTGAAGAGCCTGTGATGATGACAAATGGACTATGCTCTTCTTATAGAGGACAGTTAAATGTTCTGGGAGAGGATGTCCTTTCGTTATGGTTGTATTTCTTGCCTTAACATTGACTGGCTCTACCTCCTGGCACACACCCAACAATGCCTCTTCATTAAGTGTCCATTTAGAGAAATTAGCCACTGTTATGGGTACTATTTGATGACCTGCCACAAGTGACCTTCCAATCTTCACATCCATTAGTCTGGGTGGGTCTTCCACTGTTTCCACAAGCATCGGGCTTCCTTGGGGATGTTCTTTTATTCTACCACAAACTGTCTTCTCTGACATAGGGGTATTGTAGTTGACTTAAGTTCTGTGACATGCAAATCAACAGGCGCAGGCCTT
>NW_013809618.1:0-663 GCF_000517525.1 Limulus polyphemus
CAAACAAACAAACAAACAAAAGCAGAGTAATAAATAAACAAACTTTCATACTCCAATTGGTTAATTATCATTTTATTTACAAACGTATGGTACTAATGCACACAATTTAGCGACTTGGAGCTAAATATTATTGAAATGTTTTCTAATTATCACATAGCCCAGTATAAGCACCCACGTGCTGATTATCGATCACTGGAGCTTCTCTTACAAATGGGCCCAGCATGACCAACTGGTTAGGGCGCTCAACTCGCAATCTTAGGGTCGCTGGTTCGAATCCCCGTCACACCAAACATGCTCGCCCTTTCAGCTGTGTGAGCGTTATAAGTACCGGTCAATCCAAATATTCGTTGGTAAAAGAGTAGCCCAAGAGTTGGCGGTGGGTGGTGATGAATAGCTGCCTTCTCTCTTGTCTTTCACTTTTAAATTAGGGACGATTTGTCATAGAAAGACTCGTAGCATCTCTTCATATTTGTGTCTGAACACAGGCAGAATAAGATAGCCATACTGATGATCAACATGTTGTCCTGTTTGTCATAGAAGGACTCGTAGCATCTCTTCATTATTTGTGTCTGAACACAGGCAGACAATAAGATAGCCATACTGATGATCAACATATTGTCCTGTTTGTCATAGAAGGATTCGTAGCATCTCTTCAAGTTTGTG
>NW_013809619.1:0-650 GCF_000517525.1 Limulus polyphemus
GTCAGAACGAATTTAAGGAAAATTAATTAACGAACGGAGACGTAAAAATTGGTGTCAGAGAGTGGGACAAGAAAAAAAAATAGAAACGAGAAGCGGCAAATCAAACTACAGCTTAGCAGATTTGATGGCAGCAATACAATAACAGCAAAAGAAACAAGAAGAACGAGAAAATAAACAAGAAAATAAACAAGAAGAGAGACAACAGCAGTTAAAGGAAACCTGCAACAGTGGCAGCTCGAACAACAAAATAAACAAGAAGAGAGATTACAACAGTTGTTGGAGGAAAAAGAAAAGAAACAAGAAGAGAAATTACAGCAGTTGTTGGAGGAAAAAGAAAAGAAACAAGAAGAACGAGAAAAGAAACAAGAAGAAAGATTACAGAAGTGGCAAGAAAACCTACAACAATGGCAGCTCGAACATCAAAATAAACAAGAGAGACTACAGCAGTGGTTGGAGGAGAAAGAAAATAAACAAGAAGAGAGACTACAGCAGTGGCAACTGGAACATAAAAGGAAACAAGAAGTACAAACGGAAAACATTAGTAAAGTTAAAAGCGAATTAGATACATTAAAGGATGATCTATTGTCTTTTACACAAGGAGGATACATTAACCATCGACTTAATCAGCCCCAGACAATGGCAAGCCCCTT
>NW_013809620.1:0-507 GCF_000517525.1 Limulus polyphemus
TAAAGTTGTATTCGGAAAGAATAAATCAGTTTTATTTAAGAAAGGACTTGTGTCGCTAAAGTTTACGGAAAATTAACTAACACTGGAGGCGTAACAAATTGGTGTCAGAGAGTGGGACAGAAAAAAAATGGAAACGAGAAGCGGCAAATCAAACTACAGCCTAGCAGACTTAATGGCAGCAATACAAGAACAGCAAAAGAAACAAGAAGAACGGGAAAATAAACAAGAAAAGAAACAAGAAGAACGAGAAGAGAAATTACAACAGTTGTTAGAGGAAAAAGAAAAGAAACAAGAAGAACGAGAGAATAAACAAGAAAAGAAACAAGAAGAACGAGAAAAGAAGCAAGAAGAGACAACAGCAGTGGCAAGAAAACTTGCAACAGTGGCAGCTCAAACAACAAAATAAACAAGAGAGATTACAGCAGTTGTTGGAGGAAAAAGAAAAGAAACAAGAAGAGAGACAACAGCATTGGCAGCTCGAACAACAAAATAAAGAAGAGAGATTAC
>NW_013809622.1:0-796 GCF_000517525.1 Limulus polyphemus
GAAACTAAAATCATATGGTAATGACTTGGGTATGTCTTATCGAAAAATAGTTACTTAAAAATCATACGGTATTGAGTACGAATGCATTAAGCCGAGTTAATTGCACAGAAAAACGAGGTTCTATGTCTCTTGTAATTATTACTTTAGTAACCATCGATTGTAATCAGTTTTGTGGCCATATTTATTCACTGTTACCCAACACTACAATTTCTGTTGTCGTTAATACTTGTTTGGTCATCTTGGACTACAAACCTTGATAAACGAACATTTTATAGCGAAATTATTAAACGATGTAGAGCAAACGGAGAAAACATTTCGAAGAAGATTGTCGTCAGTACTATTGGTGTAAGTAGAGAAACTCGTACCACAGAGCGTTCAGGATAACAACGTCTCTGAAACAGAAATCACAACTTTAGGAGCAAGACTCATATCCTCAAAGCGAAGGCTATGATTAAAAGAAATATCCCTTGGATCCAACAATCCATTGTGATGGAGCTGGAGATATTTTCTAGTATCATTAAGCAGACAGAGGGTACAAATACAAAAGACCACTGTTTCTATACTGGGGGAACTAGACAGTTATGTGTGGTCAAATATGTTTACTGTTTTTCTAATTTACTCAACCATTTTTTTTTTCAGAAACAGAATTGTTTAGTTTAAGGTGTTGCCAGATCTTATGGGCCGTTGTTATTCTGATGTTTGGGTTCATTGTCATGTTAAACGTAATTTTTGTTGGTAACGTTTGTTTACAAGAGAGAGTTCGGCTAAATTCCTCGTTACGTTCATTCTTTAGTGT
>NW_013809623.1:0-506 GCF_000517525.1 Limulus polyphemus
ACCAAGAAAGGTTAAAATGAGTATGGTGGTTATAAATTCGGTAACTAGAGCTACGCCTAGGTGTTCGGGAGTTGTTGTACCAAATAACGCTAACTAGGAGTATGGGGTTTCACATTCAGTTACTAGAGTTAACCTTAGGTATTCAAAGACTAGTTGTACCAAGTAAGACTAAAGATGAGTATGGTGGTTATAAATTCGGTAACTAGAGTGACACCTAAGTGTTCATGGAGAAGTTGTTCCAAGAAAGGCAAAAGATGAGTATGGGGGTTATAAATTCGGTAACTATGGTTACACCTAGGTGTTCATGGAGTAGTTGTGCCAAGTAAGGCTAAAGATGAGTATGGTGGTTATAAATTCGGTAACTAGAGTTACACCTAGGTATTCGTGGAGTTCTTGTACCAAATAACGCTACAGATGAGTAAGGTGGTTACAAATTCGGTAACTAGAGTTACACCTAGGTGTTCGTAGAGTATTGTAAAAAATAACGCTAAAGATGAGTATGGGGG
>NW_013809624.1:0-507 GCF_000517525.1 Limulus polyphemus
TTCAGATTGAATGTTAATTTATAATCAGCACAAGAACGTCGAATCTGAATCACTTGAAAAAAACACGGGGGTGCTTAACTTTTTTCCAGGTGTATACATTTAAAATCTATTAAAATACAGAAACTGATTAAACAACTGTAAAAGAGAATATAAATAACAAGGTGAGCATACATGTAGAATTAACAAAAAGAGTAGACAGTTTACTAGGTCAGTTTGATATGAAAAGAACTAAGAAAAATTTTAAATATTTAATAAGGTAAGTGATTATGTAGAGATCTAACATAATATGTTTACAGTCAAGAAAAAATCTAAGAGGAAGTATAAACAGATAACAAGGTGACCCTACATGCAGAGAATTAACAGAAAACATACACAGTTAACAAGGTGATTATATATGAACTTACAGAAAGCATACTTAACAAGGTGAATGTGTGTATATGTGTGTATATATATATATATATATATATATATAGAGAGAGAGAGAGAGAGAGAGAGAGAGAAAGAGAG
>NW_013809625.1:0-507 GCF_000517525.1 Limulus polyphemus
TACCAGGGATAGGGTACAGTATGTAGAGTATTTACTGCACCAGGTATAGGGTACACTATGTAAAGTATTTACTACACCAGGTATAGGGTACACTATGTAGAATATTTACTGCACCAGGGATAGGGTACACTATGTAGAGTATTTAATGCACCAGGGATAGGGTACACTATGTAGAGTATTTAATGCACCTGTATAGGGTACTGTATGTAGAGTATTTACTGCACCTGGAAATGTTACAGTATGTAGAGTATTTACTGAACAAGGAATAGGGTACAGGATGTAGAGTATTTACTACTCCAAGGATAGGGTACAGTATGTAGAGTATTTACTGCACCAGAGATAGGTAAAGTATGTAGAGTATTTATTCTACACCAGGGATAGGGTACAGTATGTAGAGTATTTACTGCTTCAGGGACAGGTACAATATGTAGAGTATTTACTACACCAGTGATAGGGTACACTATGTAGAGTATTTACTGTACCAGGGATAGGTAGAATATGTAGAGT
>NW_013809626.1:0-630 GCF_000517525.1 Limulus polyphemus
GTTGGTATACATTTGGACTATGACTTAGAAGTGATTAGTTTTTGGAGGATCAAGGTCACAGCCAGGTCACGAAAATCCAAAAAATCCCTACCTGTTAACATGAGGACCAATTTTTGCTCTATAACTGAGTCGAAAATAATTGGATTTTGATGAAATTTGGTGGACTTGCGTAGAATAGTATTCCTGCCAAAAATGGTCCGTGTTTGTTGATAAGACGGACACATGGACACATTTTAGTATTTTTTGAGGGCCGAATACGATCAATGCTGCATGGTGGAAGTATGTACTCTACTAAGTACTCCTCTAGTTTCTTAATGCATTTATTCAGTGTCTTTAATTTTCCTCACTTAATAATGTAATAGTCCCTTATTTGAAACAGTCATTCTTCTGTTTTCATTTCAAATAAAGTGCTTTGTTTTATCCTGACTTTGACACCAGGTCATTCCCCCTTTCAATCTACTCACGACAAGTCATTTCACTCCCCTTCCCATACTAAATTCCCCAAACCTCTATCTTTAGAGTAGCTCAAGTGATGAGGTATTAAGTATCCCATACTAAATTCCCCAAACCTCTATCTTTAGAGTAGCTCAAGTGATGAGGTATTAAGTATCCCATACTAAATTCCCCAAA
>NW_013809627.1:0-531 GCF_000517525.1 Limulus polyphemus
TTTATAGCACACTGACTATAGTAAACTAATAATATATACTCTCTTTTGGCGTGGCGCGTTGGTTATATTTATAGGTGTGTGGAGGCGTTCTAGAAATTTCAGTCTTACGTAACAATACAAATTAAAGCGTTTACGTACACACATATATTGTTAATTTATACTCTCGAGAATTTTCTACAACTTTGGAGAATAGGCGGGAGTTTCGCAATGCATATTTAACAGTATAAGTTATGCGTGTTTTTAAATATAAACTTAATCTAAACAAACGTTGATATTAAAATAAATACATAATAATAATAAATTTGTTACATCATTAAAGATAGACAGGATCTTCTTTATCATAAAGCAGCTAAAATACATGATTATATAATTGTGTTTATGTTAAAGGATTAAAACTAAAGTTAAAACGTGTAATTACAGCCTTTCGTCTAAGTTAAAAGACTAAAACTAAAGTTAAAACGCGTAATTACAGCCTTTCGTCTAAGGTAAAGGACTAAAACTAAAGTTAAAACGCGTAATTACAGCCTTTCG
>NW_013809628.1:0-509 GCF_000517525.1 Limulus polyphemus
ACAAACACAAAATTAAAATACAACAAAGTATCTTAATTTTACAAGACGTTTCTTCTTCCATATTGTTCTCTGTCTCGTTGGCTTCTGCTTCACGTGGGGTTCATTTGCTCCTTCAGGAAATGTCCTATTATCGGTAGCAGTCACATTAGTGGTAGTGACTTCATTAAGGGCTTCACTGTTTCCCTTCTCAAAACCGGGTAAAATTACTTCTTTGACAGTGGCTTTTTCAGATGACACATCTTCAGCAGCGTCATTTGTTCTGTTGTTCACTTCGTTCCAACTGAAATGTCCTAGACCGTGATAACGTCAAAACTTGTTGGCATGCGCCACCATTGGCTTACCTCGCCGACCACATTTTATTCGGAAAGTTACGTCTGAGAGACGATCCACTGTGTCATATGGACCTTCACATGGAAAAGACAACTTAGGAGACTACAAAATGTAGATACTTGTGTATGTAGACCATCTACTGTAGCTGGTAAACTACAAAGTGTAGATACTTGTGTATG
>NW_013809629.1:0-525 GCF_000517525.1 Limulus polyphemus
GTGGAGTAGTTTATCTAATTCAGTGGAGTAGTTTATCTAATTCAATGGAGTAGTTTATCTAATTCAATGGAGTAGTTTATCTAATTCAGTGGAGTAGTTTATCTAATTCAATGGAGTAGTTTATCTAATTCAGTGGAGTAGTTTATCTAATTCAATGGAGTAGTTTATCTAATTCAGTGTAGTAGTTTATCTAATTCAGTGGAGTAGTTTATCTAATTCAGTGGAGTAGTTTATCTAATTCAATGGAGTAGTTTATCTAATTCAGTGGAATAGTTTATCTAATTCAATGGAGTAGTTAATCTAATTCAGTGTAGTAGTTTATCTAATTCAATGAAGTAGTTTATCTAATTCAATGGAGTAGTTTATCTAATTCAATTGAGTAGTTTATCTAATTCAATGGAGTAGTTTATCTAATTCAGTGGAGTAGTTTATCTAATTCAATGGAGTAGTTTATCTAATTCAATAAAGTAGTTTATCTAATTCAATGGAGTAGTTTATCTAATTCAATTGGAGTAGTTTATCTAA
>NW_013809630.1:0-507 GCF_000517525.1 Limulus polyphemus
CTGTTTGTTTGAAGTTAAGCACAAAGCACAACAATAGACTATTTGTGCTCTGCCCACCACGGGTATCAAAACCCGGTTTCTAGTGTTGTAAGTCCGCAGACATACCGCTGTGCCACTGGGGAGCCAGAAATTAAATAATGAGTAAAAATAATCATACCCAGTGTTTCTTGTAATTATATTTAGGATTGAATTAGTCATCTACATTACCTGTTAAAAATTAAACGTACGCCCTTGAATTCTTCTCAATGTGGGTGGGGTAGCATTCTATGTATTTACCTCACCCCTCTTTGAACTGTTTAGAAACACGTTGTTTAATGCTACAGTAAACTTAAATTGGGTTTCCAGCATTTGTGTTATCATATATAAGAACTAATACATGTGTAAATTACAATACATTTTTAAATCACAAATAATAAAATGTAGTAATAATTAATCATTTTGATTTTGCAAGAAGGGTAAGAGTAGAGCTGGAAAAAGTATAGGAAACTGTGAACATAGTTGCCAGAA
>NW_013809631.1:0-508 GCF_000517525.1 Limulus polyphemus
CGTCATTTTCCCATCTCCGGACAAGAATACCATCTTCAAGCTTCAACTGGTCCCATTGTGCCCAATAATTCTTTTTCACAGGGCTTAAGCTAGACATCTTCTCCCAAGCAGGGCACAAAACACTTGCTTTAAGAAAATCAATTAGTGGCTTCAAATCTTGGTCTTTCTTCTGCTTCGCTTTAATATCTTTATTTGGTTCCACTTCACCATCATCAACTCCTTCAGTCACTTTGACTTCAGCTTGATGACACCTGGCTAGTCCAACCTTTCTTTTAACACTTACCGGAATTTGGCGTTTGTTGTTCCCAAACGTCATTTTATCGAAGTTAACTACACACTTCCTCAATAGTTAGTATTCCAACCCTAATATGCATTGGTCTTCAATGTCAGGCAAGTATACTTTCTGTCTGTCCTTTAAGCCCATGAGCTCAATAGTAACCCACACCGGTCACTTCCCATGGTGCCTTCCCATCGAATTCCTGTGGCTTCCTTTGTACTAGATCACCCC
>NW_013809632.1:0-508 GCF_000517525.1 Limulus polyphemus
CCAACAACTGTTGTAATTTCTCTTCTCGTTCTTCTTGTTTCTTTTGCTGTTCGTGTATTGCTGCCTTCCAGTCTGCTAGGCTGTAGTTTGATTTGCCGCTTCTCGTTTCCATTTTTTTTTTCTGTCCCACTCTCTGACACCAATTTATTACGTCTGCGTTTGTTAATTAACTTTCCGTAACTTCGTTCCGACGAAACTTTAGCGACACAAGTCCTTACTTAATAAAACTGATTTATTCTTTCTGAATATAACTTCACGATACACTTATTTTCAACAGTCGCTCTTTTACAACGTTTTAACTACGAACGTTAACTTCAACAATACGTCTCTCTCTGACTGCAGTTCAATTACTCATTACCCACACACACATTATTATTCCATCACGTTGTCACCCTCTTTTATATACCAGACTATCCTATATCTAGTAAATGCTAGAGCATTCGCCAAGGTACAGGATAGTTCTAGAAACGTGGCGTGACACTAGTCATGTGACTTCGCTGACGCAACA
>NW_013809633.1:0-717 GCF_000517525.1 Limulus polyphemus
ACAGTATTGTTAAATCTTGTGTCTTCTTTTTGACAGTACACAGTATTGATAAATCCTGTATCTTCTTATTGAATGGACACAGTATTGTTAAATCTTGTGTCTTCTTATTGACAGTACACAGTATTGATAAATCCTGTATCTTCTTATTGATAGGACACAGTATTGTTAAATCTTGTGTCTTCTTATTGACAGTACACAGTATCGTTAAATATTGTGTCTTCTTATTGACAGTACAAAGTATTGATAAAACCTTTATCTTCTTATTGACACGACACAGTATTGTTAAATTATGTGTCTTCTTATTGACAGTACACAGTATTGATACATTCTGTATCTTCTTATTGACAGGACACAGTATTGATAAATCCTGTATCTTCTTGATTGACAGGACACAGTATTTTTAAATATTGTGTCTTTTTATTGACAGTATACAGTATCGTTAAATCTTGTGTCTTCTTATTGACAGTACACATTATTGATAAATCCTGTATCTTCTTATTGACGGGAACACAGTATTGATAAATCCTGTATCTTCTTATTGACATGACACAGTATTGTTAAATCTTGTGTCTTTTTATTGACAGTACACAGTATCGTTAAATCTTGTCTTCTTTTTGATAGTACATAGTATTGTTAAATCTTGTGTCTTCTTATTGAGAGTAAACGGTATTGATAAATCTTGTGTCTGCTTATTGACAGTAAACAGTATTGGTAAAT
>NW_013809634.1:0-508 GCF_000517525.1 Limulus polyphemus
ATCCGGAAGACTTTCATCTCTGAAGTATTACATATAAAATTGGTACAGCATTAGAATTTCCAATACATATCAAAATAATGTAAAAAAAGAAATTCCAAATTAACATAATTTTGCACTTTTTGATTACCATTGTTTAACTACCAGGTGATAAACACTAGGATTGGCAAATGTACGCTGGCTATCCAAAACATGCCCAAGACTGCTGATGCTTAGTTTCCATAGGCTTTACATACTTTGATAATATGCAGAAAAGACTGTTTGTTGAATTTTGCACAAAGCTACTCAAGGGCTATATGCACTAATTGTCCCTAACTTGGAAGTGATAGATTAAAGGAAAATCAGCAAATCAACACCATACACCACCAACTCTTGGGCTACTAGATGAATAGTGGGACTGACCGTCACATTATAGTAGACCATTTTAGAACATTATTACTATCTGCATGTATATTGTTTGTTTGTTTTGAATTTCGTGCAAAGCTACACGAGGGCTATCTGCACTAGCCGT
>NW_013809635.1:0-579 GCF_000517525.1 Limulus polyphemus
AAAGCTAAGCTCTTACTTTTTACCACCAAGTAAGCTAGAGAGAGTATTAGACGAAATTGAAAGGAGATTACCACCACATTTACAATTTATAATACCTACTCATAGTGACCAAATTTATATGTATTATACATGGGCTGACGTAAAAACAGCCGCGGTTAAAGATACTCTGAGGAAGTTTATAGAAATACCATTACAAGCAACTGACAGAATGTTGAAATTATATAAGATCATATCTTTACTGATAGCAATAAACCATTCACTAGCTTTAACTATAGAAAACGATAAACCATACATTGCTGTCTCGAGTGATCAACATACATATGTTGAAATGACAAAAGAAGATATGTTAAATTGTATAGACGGACCTATCAGAGTTTGTGATCCTAACTCAGGTATGTATTCAGTACCTATTGTAACTTCTAATTATATGATATTCACAGGAATTAAGAATAGAATATTTGAATTATGTGAGAAAAGAATAATCATTCCTAAACCATTCTATTTAATAAAACTAGAACCCCAGGAACTTGGTTATTTAATGTTAAAGATGAACTTACTTTATCAGTTGTATGTCCAAAG
>NW_013809636.1:0-507 GCF_000517525.1 Limulus polyphemus
TAATTAATCTGGTAGAAGGACTATTCTAGGAGTGTCATTATAAACTGGAAATATAGAATTTAGTACACGATAGACATAGTAAGTAAAACATTAACCCTTTCGAGACGGGTCACGGGTGAAAGGCCATGTCATCTCGCTTGTTCACTCGCAATCAAAATTTTATTGATCTACTATTTCATGAATTTATGTCAATAACTTTAGTATCGATCTATAGATTATAATTCAAATTTTATTTCTATACATTAATCATATTAAAAGTAAATATTAAAAAAAAACACAGATAAACATCGATTTTTGTTTGTTATGTGGTATGTTGAATGCAGCACTGGTTCAAATTGGATGTTTGTGAAGTCATAATACTAAATCTGTAGTTTCGAACGAATTAGACAGACAAATTACCGATACTTAAAGGCTATAATTTAAAATAAGAACCTCTTATCTTTTTAATTTGCTAAGATATTGCTCATGTTAGAAATCAAACACTGGCACCCCGCCCACCCCTTTCCA
>NW_013809637.1:0-783 GCF_000517525.1 Limulus polyphemus
CCATGTTCATGTAGAATAAGATAATATTTTGTCTTTTAAAGTGACTCCTAATTACGTGTAAATACCCTTTGTTTACTATAGAATTTTTATAGTGGCAGCAAATCCTCCATCCTCAGGCTTCATCCTTCTGTAGAGAGGATATCTAGTTTGGGTCTCTTTTATCAATTGCCTGGGATACTTTTTCACACACTTTCCGTTTTTCATGCATGAAGACGTTGGATTTCAAATATCACATGGTCCATGAGTTATTGTTATTTTGATGATGTTAAAGAAGCCTTGGTCATTTATAGGGTCTAGAAGCTCTGCAGAGATAATTGAGTATATTTGATTAGATTGGATTTTTTACTTTTAGCCTGATGAAAATGTGTGCATGAAGGAATACTCTTTTCTGCCACTCTATAGGGCCAAAGAGGTTATACATTTTTATGAGTTCCATCATTTTTGTCGAAAAAAATCTGGCCAAGCAGACTGTCCTTGGAAAAGTTCATCATTCACTTCTTTCCAAAAATTATTGCAGGTAAAAGTGATGAAAAGATATTGTGTTCCATATGTTCAACATATATAATGGCATGTTAAGATCGTTCATGCATGTATCTTGAGCTTCCTATGAAAGTGAATGGAAAAATGCACAGCCAACCAATGCCTCTGCCTCTACCTTCATCATTGTTGATGTTACTAAGATGAATGTAGGAGTCAACAAGCAGTTTATGTTGGTGTATTTTCATGTACATATACCTTTCTGTCTCCACCTTGGCATGCATATGAACAGCATACTGTTGGAAC
>NW_013809638.1:0-506 GCF_000517525.1 Limulus polyphemus
CAGCTGTTGGAGGAAAAAGAAAAGAAACAAGAAGAGAAATTGCAGCAGTGGTTGGAGGAAAAAGAAAAGAAACAAGAAGAACGAGAAAATAAACAAGAAGAAAGATTACAGCAGTTGTTGGAGGAAAAAGAAAAGAAACAAGAAGAGAAATTACAGCAGTGGTTGGAGGAAAAAGAAAAGACACAAGAAGAGGGACTACACCAGTGGCAACTGGAACAAGAAAGGAAACAAGAAGTACAAACGGAAAATATTAGTAAATTTAAAAGCGAATTAGATACGTTAAAGGACGATTTATTGTCTTTTACACAAGGAGGATACATTAACCATCGACTTAATCAGCTCCAGACCCTGCAGCTAAACCCTAATGCAGACATATTCAGTCCCATTAGAAGTCACATCTTAGATATGAATGTCAGTAATAGGAGTGATCCAGTGCGAAGGAAGCCACAGGAATACGATGGGAATGCACCATGGGAAGCATATAGAGCACAGTTTGAGCTACTGGC
>NW_013809639.1:0-1798 GCF_000517525.1 Limulus polyphemus
CAACTACTCCATAAGACACCTAGGTGTAACTCTAGTTTCCGAATTTATAACCACCATATTCATCTTTAGCCTTACTTGGTACAACTACTCCATGAACACTTAGTTGTAACTCTAGATACATAATTTATAACCATCATACTCATCTTTAACCTTTCTTGTACAACTACTCTATGAACACCTACGTTTAACTATAGTAACCGAATTTATAACCACGATACTAATCTTTATCCTTACTTGGTACAACTACTCCATGAACACCTAGGTGTAACTATAGTTACCGAATTTATAACCACCATACTCATCTTTAGCCTTAATTGGTACAACTACTCCATGAACACTTAGGTGTAACTCTAGATACAGAATTTATAACCACCATACTCATCTTGAGCCTTAATTGGTACAACTACTACATAAACACCTAGGTGTAACTATAGTTACCGAATTTATAACCATCATACTCATCTTTAACCTTTCTTGGTACAACTACTCCATGAACACCTACGTTTAACACCTAGGTGTTCATGGAGTAGGTGTACCATGTAAGGCAAAAGATGTGTATGGTGGTTATAAATTCGGTTACTAGAGTTACACCAAGGTGTTCGTGGAGTGTTGTACCAAATAACGCTAAAGATGAATATGGTGGTTATAAATTCTGTAACTAGAGTTACACCTAGGTGTTCATGGAGTAGTTGTACCAAGTAAGGCTAAAGATGAGTATGATGGTTATAAATTCGGTAACTATAGTTAGGTGTTTATGGAGTAGGTGTACCAAGTAAGGATAAAGATTAGTATGGTGGTTATAAATTCGGAAACTAGAGTTACACCGAGGTGTTCATGGTGTAGTTGTACCAGGTGTAACTCTAGTTACAGAATTTATAACCATCATACTCATCTTTAGCCTTACTTGGTACAACTACTCCATGAACACTTAGGTGTAACTCTAGTTACCGAATTGGAGTAGTTGTACCAAGTAAGGCTAAAGATGAGTATGATGGTTATAAATTCTGTAACTAGAGTTACACCTAGGTGTTTATGGAGTAGGTGTACCAATTAAGGATAAAGATTAGTATGGTTATTATAAATTAGGAAACTAGAGTTACACCGAGGTGTTCATGGTGTAGTTGTATCAAGAAAGGCTAAAGATGAGTATGGTTATTAATTCGGAAACTAGAGTTACACCTAGGTGTTCATGTAGTAGTTGTACCAAGTAAGGCTAAAGATGAGTATGGTGGTTATAAATTCTGTAACTAGAATTACACCTAGGTGTCCATGGAGTAGTTGTACCAAGTAAGTCTAAAGATGAATATGGTGGTTATAAGATGAGTATGGTGGTTATAAATTCTGTAACTAGAGTTACACCTAAGTGTTCATGGAGTAAGTAAGGCTAAAAAGGAGTAGTTGTACCAAGTAAGGCTAAAGATGAGTATGGTGGTTATAAATTCTGTAACTAGAGTTACACCTAGGTGTTCATGGAGTAGTTGTACCTACACCTAAGTGTTCATGGAGTAGTTGTACCAAGTAATGCTAAAGACGAGTATGGTGGTTATAAATTACGTAACTATAGTTACACATAAGTGTTTAACCTAGGTGTAACTCTAGTTACATAATTTATAACCACCATATTCATTTTTAGCCTTACTTAGTACAACTACTCCATGAACACTTAAGTGTAACTCTATTTACAGAATTGATAACAATCATACTTATCATTAGATTGACTTGGTACATCTACTCCATAAACACCTAGGTGTAACTATAGTTACGTAATTTATAACCACCATACTCATCTTTAGCCTTT
>NW_013809640.1:0-499 GCF_000517525.1 Limulus polyphemus
GCAGTGCTAGTATAATAGTACACTTTTAACTATATCATGAGAATTTTGGATGTAATCCCAGTACAGAGGCACTGTTAATATAATAGTACACTTTTAACCTATACCATAATAACACCTGTCGCTTAATGGTTGTAAGAAAATAATCTTCTGGTACCATAACCAGTGAGTTTGAATGAATTAATAAAAGAAAATCAAAGATATTTGTTGCATCTTCCCAACTGTATTTGAGCTTTTCACAATTCCCGATTAATATAGTACATCTGATTGTTAAATTAGGTCTTGAGCTTCATAGATGTCTTTAACTAATATAAAGAAATATAGAAAATTAATGAAGGCAGACATCTTGTAACATATTGTTACGTTTCTCGTTCGTTTGTTAATTTTCCGTAAAAATTATTTCCGAAGAAACTTTAATTGCCGGCATATATACTATAAAGCGTACATCTCGTCTCTTCGTGAATCTTCTAGATAATAATCACGTGTTACTAGCGTCACGTGA
>NW_013809641.1:0-506 GCF_000517525.1 Limulus polyphemus
TGACCCATTGTGGAAAATAACTGGGGACCACTACTGTATATGTTTGCTGTAAGGTCACATTGGTAGAATGGATGCACGTCACATACATCATTTTCCATAGACATACCAGTCACGTGATAGCCCTTACCCTGTAATAGAATACCTGAAATTTGAAAACTCCTATGCACGTGACAAATCCAAAGTATTCTGCTTTACGATGTCTTCCTGGGATTTACATATCTATCAATCTTTGTTGAAACTATACAAAATATTACAGGACTGTTTTCGTTTGATTACTTATCCAAAATACTTTCGTAGTTCCGATGTTATCGTGTCCTTAGTTTTTCTTAATGTTGCGAAGTTAACTCCAAAATGAACAAACAAATCTAATGAAATAGTTTATTAAAAAAAAACGAAAGAAACTGAATATTTGACACAAAATTTTGCACTAAGTAAGGTCTTCCAAAGTGGAACTTGTTGATAAATTAGGACTCAGTGAGGCTTCACAAAGACGAAATGTTGTTGAT
>NW_013809642.1:0-504 GCF_000517525.1 Limulus polyphemus
TATTGTGTTGTACAAAATGGTTAGTAAAGTATATTTATATTCCCCTTTTGTTGTTACTTCTTGTTTCATACAGCAATTGTAGCGACTTCATCACTGTGATTTGCAGCTCTCTGCTGCAGGCAGACTGTTTGTCGTCGCGTGAATAATGTGCATGCGCGGTTTTTCTTGGAGAAACATTCTAACTACACATGCTTATGCAGCAGGTTCTCGGTCAGAAAGTGTAACGGTCGCACATACAAACAAGCAGAATAATAGTATAGATACTATTACTTTACTTTACTTTATTGTTTACTTTACGTGTAGTTTTATTAAATGAAATTAAGTCTACGTGAATTTGTTAGTCAGATCGCATAATTATTTTACAAATAGGCCGGGATTTACCGATCTAGCAACACATAATGCCTGCAAGAAAGCGTGGCTTAAATGGCGTGCGTGAAAACCATAGAATAAGTAAAATTCAAGCGAAAGGCACGAAAACTACAGCAAATGTTTTGCGGTTCGAGA
>NW_013809643.1:0-506 GCF_000517525.1 Limulus polyphemus
GAAAAGAAGATAAGAAAAATAATTTATTCCGTCAAAGCGTGGTTCTAAAGTAATTGAATCAGCCTGAGTACACTTTGACAAAAGGAAAAGAGGATCTTCAGAATAAAGAAGCCCAAACGATTACGGTAACTTGCGCAACAACTGTAAGTGAATCACACACAGAATACTAGTGCAACAGAAATAGAGAAGATAGTTCGGCTTGTCAACTGAAATTCTAAACTAATTGAATAGGTCTAAGTGGACTTTTGACAAGAAGGAGAGAACTACATATATAGTGTTTATGATATGCCTATAATATCTATAGTGTGAAGAATTTTTTTGTACACACGTTTAACTTGTTCCGAATATGAATATTATTTTGAAAACAAGTAAAGTGTGTGCTGTTTATTCATCGTTGAATTTATCGCTAAAAAGTCGCAGACACCTACTGTAGAAGAATCCTAAGCTCAACAACAACATAGTATATATACACCTGGAAAAAAGTTAAGACACCCCCAAATATTTTT
>NW_013809644.1:0-505 GCF_000517525.1 Limulus polyphemus
AGGAGTACCAGAAGCCACACAGAAGCTCTGTGGTGTGATAGGACATTATGCAAGGTTGTGGGGACCAGTGTGGGTAATTATTGGGCTAGTGGGCATGAAGGACAGACACAAGGTATACTTGACTGACATTGAAGACCAATGCATATTAGGGTTGGACTGCTTACTACCGAGTGTGTGGTTAACTTCGATAAGATGACGATTGGGAACAACAAAGGCTAAATTCCAGTAAGTGCTGCTGCATCTGTTGACTTGCACATCACAGCACTTAAATCAACTAAAATACCCTCTATGTCAGAGAAGTTAATTTGGGGTAGAATAAAAGAACATACTCGAGGAAGCCTGATGCTTGTAGAAGCAGTGGAAGACCCATCCAGGCCAGTGGATGTGAAGATTGGAAGGTCACTTGTGGCAGGTCATCAAATAGTACCCATAACAGCGGCTAATTTCTCTAAATGTGAGCAGACACTTAAGGAAGGAGCATTGTTGGGTGTGTGCCAGGAGGTAC
>NW_013809645.1:0-506 GCF_000517525.1 Limulus polyphemus
AGTGGTAGTAACTTCATCAAGAGCTTCACCTATTCCCTTCTCAAAACTGAGTAGAGTTTCTTCTTCGGCGGTGGCTTCTTCAGGTGGCACGTCTTCAGCAGCGTCATTTGTTCTGTTTTCCACTTCGTCCCAACTGAAATGTCCTAGACCGTGATAACGCCAAAGCCTGTGGGCATGCACCACTTTTGGCTTTCCTCGCCGACCACATTTTATCCGGAAAGTCACGTCTGAGAGACGATCCACTATGTCATATGGGCCTTCCCATGGAGAAGACAACTTAAGAGACTTCCCTTTGGTCTTCCTGGGATTATACAACTGTACCTTGTCTCCTGATACAAAGCAGAACTCAGTAGATCTCTTATCATAGTCAACTTCATCGAATCAGCAGACGTTTTCAAGTTTGAATGCACTTGATGGTGGATATCATCCATCATTTCAGATAACACTTTCACAAACTCTGACATATTCTCAGGCGACTCTTCATAAGGTGGGCATCTCTTATGCTT
>NW_013809646.1:0-505 GCF_000517525.1 Limulus polyphemus
AATTTTGTTTGTAAATACTGTACATTTAATTAAGTTATTGTTAATTATCTATTGGTTAAACGTAAGTGGTTATTGTTCAGGATGAACAATACTAAGGAAGGGGCAGTGTTAAGACAGCAGAAGTCTCGTGATGCAGGGAGCCTGCACGCTGGTGTTTCTAGAATTGTAGGGGAACCCTGCAAATGTCCGAGTGATTGCTAGATGCTCTCTTTTTTAGTATATAAGCCTGGCAAAAAAAGCCATCGATATAAGCAGATAGATTGAAGATATAGATAATTAAGTCAAGCGAACAGTCAGTTAAGTGTGTGAATCACTGTGATTTATAGCATGTGTTATAAAGGTTGTTAAGTTTAAAGTGACTGTGGAAATTCTGTGTATTACTAAATTTTTTATCGAGAAAGAATACACTGGTTTAATCAAGAAAGGACTTATATCGCTGAAGTTCCTTGGAAAGAATTTATACCGGAAGTTAACAAACAAGTAGATACGCAACAGTATATACCAC
>NW_013809647.1:0-505 GCF_000517525.1 Limulus polyphemus
TAAAGAAAGGACATACACTTCCAGAACATTTAACTGACCTCTATAGGAAGAGCATAGTCCATTTGTTATCATCACAGGCTCTTCAGGTAAAAGAACTTTTGGCAAATTATGCAGACGTCTTTTCGAAAGGAAATCATGACCTCAGCTGCACAAACCTTGTAGAGCACAGAATAAACACAGACAATACCATCCAGTAAAGATCCCTCCAAGGAGAATAGCTCCAGCAAAGCGACAAGAGATAGAGAAGGTCATGGATGGTCTAATTAAAGTAGGGATAGTCGAAAAATCAGATAGTCCCTGGTCAGCTCCCGTTGTGTTAGTCCAGAAGAAGGATGGGATCCAACGTTGCTGTGTGGACTTCAGAGCTCTTAACAGTATAACCGAAAAAGACTCATACCCACTGCCAAGAATTGATGATACTCTTGATGCCCTAAGTGGAACCAGGTGGTTTTCAACTCTGGACTTTAAGTCAGGTTTCCATCAAGTAAAATGGCTGAAGCAGATA
>NW_013809648.1:0-504 GCF_000517525.1 Limulus polyphemus
TTGACAGGACACAGTATTGTTAAATCTTGTGTCTTCTTTTTGACAGGACACAGTATTGATAAATCCTGTATCTTCTTATTGACATGACACAATATTGATTAATCCTGTATCTTCTTATTGACAGGACACAATATTGTTAAATCTTGTGTCTTCTTATTGACAGTACACAGTATAGATAAATCCTTTATATTCTTATTGAGAGGATACATTATTGTTAAATCTTGTGTCTTCTTATTGACAGTACACAGTATTGATAAATCCTGTATCTTCTTATTGACAGGACACAGTATTGTTAAATCTTTTGTCTTTTTATTGACAGTACACAGTATCGTTAAATCTTGTTTTCTTTTTGATAGTGCATAGTATTGTTAAATCTTGTGTCTTCTTATTGAGAGTAAACGGTATTGATAAATCTTGTGTCTGCTTATTGACAGTACACAGTTTTGGTAAATCTTGTCTTCTTATTGATAGTACACAGTATCGTTAAATCTTGTGCCTTTTTAT
>NW_013809649.1:0-506 GCF_000517525.1 Limulus polyphemus
AAGAAGTTTATGGAAATGTTTTGAAAGTTCGTAAGTGTCAACAATAATTCAGCAAAGTTAGTTCAAGTGACTTTAGCCTAAAAAACTGTGATGGCAGGGGCCGACATGTTGGAATTGATATTGATGCTCTGATAACGCTTGTTGAGTCTAACCCAAGGCAACACACTCGTGAAATGGCCCTGAAATTGTATGTCTCTGATGAAACAATACGTAAACATCTAAGGAATATAGGAAAACTCCATAAAGAAGGTATTTGGGTACCTCACGAACTCTCCGTTGCTTCATCTCTTCTGGCACTTAATGCGCGTGAACCATTTTTGGACAGAATTGTCACCGATGAAGGAAAATAGATTCTCTATGCGAATATTAAACGCCAAAAACAATGGTTCAGTCCTAGACCGAAACCACTTCCGACCCCAAAACCCAGACTACATCCACAGAAAGTGATGATTTGCATTTGGTGGGACATCAAAGGAGTAATGCATATCGAACTCCTCAATCCACAG
>NW_013809650.1:0-509 GCF_000517525.1 Limulus polyphemus
GGACAAGAAAATACAATGCGTATTTTTTTTAAATTTCAGTTTGGCACTTATAATATCTTTATCTATGATGTGAGGTACTCATAACTTGTACATCATTATATATGATGTGAGGCTCTCTTAACTTGTGCATCTTCTTAATCTAGGATGTTTGGTGCTAGTAATTTATACATCTTGATCTATGATGTGAAGTACTCGTAACTTATAGATCTTCTTGATCTATGATGTGAAGTACTCGTAACTTATAGATCTTCTTGATCTATGATGTGAAGTGCTTGTAAGTAAGCTCTAGATTTAAAGATTCCTATTTAATCGCACAATAGTACTTTATATTAAAACTATTTTGAATATGCAAATAAGCAAGTCATGTGACAACAACAGTCTATATAAAGTTGCGGTGGGAAGACATTATGTCAGAACTACATTTCAGGCATGGTTGTCGTTCGTGGGTGGTGTGATGCTACAGAAAATTGATTACTTTAGAGAAAAGTATGTAATAGCCCTTTCCGATG
>NW_013809651.1:0-502 GCF_000517525.1 Limulus polyphemus
AACAAGATGAGAGATCGGTTTGTAACTGTTTTTAAGTTAACAAGATGAGAGATCGGGTTTGTAACTGTTTTTAAGTTAACAAGATGAGAGATCGGGTTTGTAACTGTTTTTAAGTTAACAAGATCAGAGATCAGGTTGTAACTGTTTTTAAGTTAACAAGATCGGGTTTGTAACTGTTTTTAAGTTAACAAGATGAGAGATCGGGTTTGTAACTGTTTTTAAGTTTCCCTAGAATCATTTTCATATAGTTCATGAATTAAGTTTTTGTAATTATATTTAGTATGGATACTATTTGCCATGTAATTATATATATAGTATGGATACTATTTGCCATGTAATTATATATAGTATGGATACTAGTTGCCATGTAATTATATATAGTATGGATACTATTTGCCATGTAATTATATATATAGTATGGATACTATTTGCCATGTAATTATATATAGTATGGATACTAGTTGCCATGTAATTATATATAGTATGGATACTATTTGCCATG
>NW_013809652.1:0-506 GCF_000517525.1 Limulus polyphemus
TAGTTATGTCCGTAGAGTAGGGAAAGTGACGAAAGTGTATCGTAAAGTTGTATTCGGAAAGAATAAACCAGTTGTATTAAGTAAAGAACTTGTGTCGCTAAAGTTTCGTCGGAACGAAGTTACGGAAAGTTAATTAACAAACAGAGACGTAACAATACTTTACAGTACATGTATTGCCTCCAATAATTCGATTTACAGAAAGTTCAAGTCATTGCATGATAAACATAACTAAGCTTGATAAGTTTACTCCACCTGGTTTATTGTATACAGGATAAAAAATAAACGAGGTAAGCATGGACATGAACCGAATGTTGAGCACGCCCCCTTGTGAGGTTGTACACAGGAAGTTTTATTACACCATGCCCATTCCTACCTTGTTTCCTCACTTTTTGGTGCATCAAGTCCTATACATTAAATTTATTTAGAATATTTTTTCCATTTGTATTATTATGTTTTCTTAGTTTTTCTTTGTTTAAGTTGGGTTTGGAGGGGGGAGGCAGATTTTG
>NW_013809653.1:0-505 GCF_000517525.1 Limulus polyphemus
GTTCATGATACTAATAAATAATGTTGTTGTGATTTAGTAAATATATACGATTTTATATTTTAGTCTATTGTAAAGAAAAGAAACGCTGTCGATATTTAGGAAATGGTAGAAAAGATCATATCTAGCAGGGAAAAAGAACCAATAAAACATGAAAAACGACAGTTAGGTTCCTCTACTATTATACAACATGAAGAAGCGCCTAAAATAACAGAATCGTTTAATTCGTGTTGAATGTGTTAATATATCTCACCTATTTTGTTTAAGTATCGATTTGATAATCATGGTATTGATATGATATATGATAAGATTGTCTTTGTTTTATGAACTTCAGAATGACAGAATTTATGTGCATAGATTTTTCATTTTGATACTTACTTAAACATTACATTTCATACTGAAAAGTAATTGAATCAATAGATTAAATTAAATCTTATTAATATATATGTTGAAGAAATGTACCCTATTTTACAAGTATTGAAGGAAGAACAACGTGAAACGACGATCT
>NW_013809654.1:0-507 GCF_000517525.1 Limulus polyphemus
GGTTCGAATCCGCATATCACCAAACATGCTCGCCCTTTCAGCCGTGGGGGCGTTATAATGTGACGGTCAATCCCACTATTCGTTGGTAAAAGAGTAGCCCAAGAGTTGGCGGTGGGTGGTGATGACTAGCTGCCTTCCCTCTAGTCTTACACTGCTAAATTAGGGACGGCTAGCGCAGATAGCCCTCGTGTAGCTTTGCGCGAAATTTCAAAAACAAACAAAAACAAACCATAACTCGTTTCATTCAGTTCGATTATAAAAAAAAATCTCACCTTCAAAATTATTCTAATTAAATCAAAAACTATTCGAAATATTGGAAATGAATTTAACCAGACGCATACTGAGAATCAATCTCTATTCAGATACATGGTATAGAACTTGACCACAGACTTTCTTTATTAATATTAATTTCTGATCGGAGCAAGCTACCTACATTGATCACAAATAAACCTTAACCCACTAATAAATATAGATACTTCGTACTTATAAAGATTAAAATACATTTTT
>NW_013809655.1:0-503 GCF_000517525.1 Limulus polyphemus
TTAATTTATTCTTTCTATCGTTTAGTTAATCTGTCAATTTTTACTTTACTCTTAAACGCTAACTCACTTCCTAGCTAATCGTATTAACTTTTAGATTTTAAGAGTTATCAGACTGACACCAGTTTCCCATATCGGTGACGTACAGATATTTAACATTGGTAAATAATGATTACATGAATTAATCTATTGTTTTAACTATTTACTTAATTATTGCAACTTTAGCTTGTCTTTAAACTCAAGGACGTCCCGTAACCTGAGCCGAAAGGTAGAGAAGGTGAAGATAGAAGAACATAAACGAATTTTCTTTGTAAGGTATATGTACTTAAACTGGGCAGGATTCATGATGTCAGTATAAGGATACGAAAATTGGGAATTTATAAACGGTGATTAATGTAATCACTTTCTTTTTCGAAAGGGGAAAGAATGTGAGGTAGCAAATTCTATTTTTATTTCGTTATGATTTTGTTTTCTAGTTTAATTTATTTTTTTATTTGTTTAGTTTC
>NW_013809656.1:0-505 GCF_000517525.1 Limulus polyphemus
GTTGGAGAAACAGAAAACTTGCATTTAAGAATAAATTTACATAAATCTCATGTCAAAAATGCAAACAATAGTCCATTACCTGTTAACAAACACATCAGTAAGTGTATTATGGAAAAATATCACACTTTACAAGAACCTTTTTCTCCAAATATTTCCATTTTGGTATTCTTAAGAAAAGAATAAGAGATTATTCTATGAAATTCGTTTTTCATAAATTGAAGACCACATTAAATGTTACATAATTTAACACACAGAGGGAGTTTAAAACATATATAAAGTTTTATGGTAAAAAAACATGGGAAATTTTATACTGTTAAGTAGGTCTTGTTAGAGAGAGAGCCTTATCTCAGAAACTGAAGTGTGTCTGGGAAGATATGATACCATTATTTATGCTTTTATGTATGTGCATTTTTATTTATTTGCTTTAAATTAACACAGTAATAAAGTTATATATATATATATATATATACACACACACACTATTTCTTAACATATGTTGTAGAAA
>NW_013809657.1:0-505 GCF_000517525.1 Limulus polyphemus
TAAAAATGAGTATGCTGGTTGTAAATTCGGTAACTAGAGTAACATCTAGGTGTTCGTGGAGTTGTTGTACAAAGTAAGGCTAACGATGAGTAACGTGGTTATAAATTAGGTAACTAGAGTTAGTCCTAGGTATTCGTGAAGTAGTTGTACCATGTAAGGCTAAAGATGAATTTGGAGGTTATAAATTCGGTAACTAGAGTTACTCCTAGGTATGCGTGGAGTTGTTGTACCAAATAACGATACAGATGAGTATGGTGGTTATAAATTCGGTAACTAGAGTTACACTTAGGTGTTTATGGAGTAGTTGTACCAAGTAAGGCTACAGATGAGTATGGTAGTTATAAATTCGGTAATTATAGTTACACCTAGGTGTTCATGAAGTATTTGTGCCAAGTAAAGCTAAATATGAGTATGGTGGTTATAAATTCGGTAACTAGAGTAACACCTATGTGTTCATGGAGTAGTTGTACCAAGTAAGGCTAAAGATGAATATGGTGGTTATAAA
>NW_013809658.1:0-502 GCF_000517525.1 Limulus polyphemus
TCACACATTTAAGTTAATCTTATTGTAAATATATCATCACACATTTAAGTTAGTCTTGTTGTAAATATATCATCACACACCTAAGTTAGTCTTGTTGTAAATATATCATCACCTACCTAAGTTAGTCTTATTGTAAATATTTAATCACACACTTAAGTTAGTCTCATTGTAAATATATCATCACACATTTAAGTTAATCTTATTGTAAATATATCATCACACATCTAAGTTAGTCTCATTGTAAATATATCATCACACATTTAAGTTAATCTTATTGTAAATATATCATCACACACCTAAGTTAGTCTTGTTGTAAATATATCATCACACATTTAAGTTAATCTTATTGTAAATATATCATCACACACCTAAGTTAGTCTCATTGTAAATATATCATCACACATTTAAGTTAATCTTATTGTAAATATATCATCACACACCTAAGTTAGTCTTGTTGTAAATATATCATCACACAACTCAATCTCAGTCTATTGAGCGAGAG
>NW_013809659.1:0-501 GCF_000517525.1 Limulus polyphemus
TTTTAAGTACAAATACACCCTAAGATTCTTAGATATACTACTACTAAGAGAATATTGCTTCAATGGCATGAGTGACTTATCTATCATTATGCCAAGATCCTTTTCTTCAGTCACTCCTTTGAGTTGGTTCCCATCTATATTAAACATTTGATCCAGATTATGATAACCCAACTGCATTGCCTTTCAACTATTATAATTAAAGGTCATTTGCTAAATATTTGCCCAACATACCAATTTATTCAAAATTTCAAGTCACTTTTTTGAGTTGGTTTCCATCTATATTAAACATTTGATCCAGATTATGATAACCGAACTGCATTGCCTTTCAATTATTATAATTAAAGGTCATTTACTAAATATTTGCCCAACATACCAATTTATTCAAAATTTCAAGTCACTTTTTTGAGTTGGTTTCCATCTATATTAAACATTTGATCCAAATTATGATAACCCAACTGCATTGCCTTTCAATTATTATAATTAAAGGTCATTTACTAAATA
>NW_013809660.1:0-2217 GCF_000517525.1 Limulus polyphemus
ATATTATAATGTGTGGGTTTTTCTGATAGCAAAACCATATCGGGCTATTTACTGTATCCGAGGGGAATCGAACCGCTGATTTTAGCAACGTAGATCCGTAGACTTAACGCTGTCCCAGCGAGGGACAATATTATAATGACGTTAACATTTAACAGAATACGTTAAATTGTTGCTATTTGTCGCTTAGCTCATGTTACTTTTGACATATATATCTATTTATTGATGCTCATAAGCAATATACATATTTATCAAAATTAAATTCTTTTTTTTTTCTAGTATTATAATTTGGAAACGACAGAGTCTCATGATATCACAGTGTTGTCATGAGAGAAATCCAGGGAGAGAAGGAAACCTGGATTATATAAAATATTCACAAATTGGTGATTATAACTTAAAACATGAGGAACATGAAGAAAATACTGCTAGAGATGTCCAACGTCATAAATTTCTGATACATCTTTCGTTGTGGCAAGGCATGGGCTACTTTTTACTGATGTATAGTGAGAGTGGTCGTCACAGTATAATACCCATAAGGCTGTAATGACAGTCATGTTCGGTGACGGGATTCGACCTCGTGACTGTATACTTCATCTTTTTCCCCCAGTACCTCAGTGGTAAATCTGAAAGCTTATAACTCTAAAAACTGGGTTTCGTTACTCGTGCAGGGCACAGAACAGATAGCCCATTGTATAGCTTTATGTTTCACAACAAACAAACAAAAGTAAAACTACATTTTTACGTTCATTGCGTAATTTTCAAATATAAATATTGCTTAATGGTACATTAAACTAAATGGTTTGTTAACACTCATTACAGCCTTATGGGTATTATACTGTGACGACCACTCTCACTATACATCAGTAAAAAGTAGCCCATGCCTAGTCTCTCACTTCAGAATTAGAGATGTATAGCTTATCTCCTTTCTTACAAAGCTAGGGTTCAACAACAACAACAAAACAATACAAAATCTATGTGTGACACTCGTCCTTAATTTTGAATCAATAGACTAGAGAGAAGGCAGCTAGCCAACACCACTCGCCACAAATACTTGAATTGGTTATAGTGAATTATGGAAATACGCTGTCACTCTCATAACGCACTCACAGCCCGAAAATCTAGAGAGTAAATTCACAGTAACAGTTTGTTTGTTTGTAGTTAAGCAAAAAGCTACACAATGGGCTATCTGTGCTCTGCCCACCACGGGTATCGATACCCGGATTCTAGAGTTGTAAATTCGCAGACATACCGCTGTGCAACTGGGGGGGGGGGGGCACAGTAACAGAACTCGGACTGTGGATCCATTCTAATGCTCGATAAATGATTGGAGAAACAGTACTGTTTGAACTTTCATCAATGTGATATGCACCTAATTAAACTGGCACAACGCTCGATAAATGATTGGAGAAACACTAATGTTTGAACTTTCATCAATGTGATATGCACCTAATTAAACTGGCACAACGCTCGATGAATGATTGGAGAAACACTAATGTTTGAACTTTCATCAATGTGATATGCACCTAATTAAACTGGCACATGAAATATAGATCGAAGTACTTCATTGTTGTTGTACTTATACTTGAATAAATGTTTATATATTGAATTTATATTCTTATTTGAATAAACAGTCTTAAAACTGTTGTTATCGTACTTTATTGTTGTTGTACTTATACTTGAATAAATGTTTATATATTGAGTTTATATTCTAATTTGAATAAACAGTCTTAAAACTACTGTTATCGAATGACAAGTTTTTGAATGACAAGCTGTTGTTCAGAACGAAATTCAAATTTACTTTAACTTTGACTCTATGACTTTAAGGAATTAATTTATCAACATTGTTCTTTGTGATATTTTAAAAAATATATTATTCTATTTCAATAATAAGTAAAAGATACGAATTTATTTTAAGCTAAGTTAAAGTTGATATATCTCAGGTAATATAAACCACTGAGAAATTTCCTCCCTGCATTCAAAGTTCTGGTAGAATTAAATGATCAACGGTTTATCAATATCAATTTACGTTCATCTTAAATTTACAACTAACTGCACTTCGGGTACGAGATAACCGAAAATAAAATCTTCATAAGCGCAGGAAATAATTTAAAATTAATAACTTTTGTGCTTTAAATTCTAAAAAGGGCAAACCATTCTACATTTATATCAAGGACAGATTAATATTTGCATTAAATATTGCTAGGCCACCAATATTATAAA
>NW_013809661.1:0-506 GCF_000517525.1 Limulus polyphemus
GATAGTGGCTGATAGGTCTTTATTACAGATGGATTGTGGCTGGTAGGTCTTTTATTACAGATGGATTGTGGCTTGTAGGTCTTTTAATATAGATGAATAGTGAGGGGTAGGTCTTTTATTACAGATGGATAGTGACTGGTACGTCTTTAATGATAGATGGATAGTTACTTGTACGTCTTTTATTATAGATGGATAGAGGCATTTAGGTTTTTTAATACAGATGAATAGTGGCTGGTAGGTTTTTCATTATATATGGATAGTGGTTGGTAGGTCTTTTATTATAGATGGCTAGTGACTGGTAGGTGTTTTATTATAGATGGATATTGGCTGATAGGTCTTTTACTATAGATAGAGAGTGGCGGCTAGGTCTTTTATTGCAGATGGATTGTGGCTGGTAGGTCTTTTATTATAGATGGATAGTAACTGGTAGGTGTTTTATTATAGATGTATAATGGCTGATAGGTCTTTTACTATAGATAAAGAGTGGCTGGTTAGTCTTTTATTAC
>NW_013809662.1:0-502 GCF_000517525.1 Limulus polyphemus
GAATTGATGAAATATTGATTTGTTAACTGGTAAAATATGTAATAGTTGGAACTAAGTTTGTAGTTCATGAAGTGAATTGATGAAATATTGATTTGTTAACTGGTAAAAGCTGTAATAGTGGGAACTAAGTTTGTAGTTCATGAAGTGAATTGATGAAACATTAATTTGTTAACTGGTAAAAGCTGTAATAGTGGGAACTAAGTTTGTAATTCATGAAGTGAATTGATGCAACATTAATTTATTACCTTTAAAAATCTGTAATAGTGGGAACTATGTTCGTAATTCATGAGTGAATTGATGCAAAATTAATTTATCATCTCGAAAAATATGTAATAGTGGGAACTAAGTTTGTAGTTCATGAAGTGAATTGATGAAACATTAATTTATCATCTCGAAAAATATGTAATAGTTGGAACTAAGTTTGTAGTTCATGAAGTGAATTGATGAAACATTAATTTATCATCTCGAAAAATATGTAATAGTTGGAACTAAGTTTGTAGTT
>NW_013809663.1:0-505 GCF_000517525.1 Limulus polyphemus
AAAAAAAAAATAATAATAACTCGATCATTGGAGTGCTTTCGGAAGGTAGTAGCCCTTATTTTTTCCTAGAAGATCAGGTTTTTTGTATTGTGATTTATCAATTGTTTGATTTCTTTGCCCTGGATGATCAGGTTTTTTGTTTTGTGATTTATCAATTGTTTGATTTCTTTGCCCTGGATGATCAGGTTTTTTGTGTTGTGATTTATCAATTGTCTGATTTCTTTGCCCTGGATGATCAGGTTTTTTGTGTTGTGATTTATCTATTGTTTTATTTATTTGCCTTAGATTATCGGGTTTTTGATTTGTGACTTATCTATGTTTTTTCTTTGCTTTGCGAAAACACGTTTGACGTGATGCATGGCAATCAGATTAAAACAACAACAACAGCAACTTCAAAGTGGGACGTTTCTCCCACAGGATAAACCTGTAAGATTTGATGTAGTGTTGTATTCAGGAAAATGCTCTCTTATAATCTTTGAAATAATCTTTTAAGTTAAAAATTAAC
>NW_013809664.1:0-505 GCF_000517525.1 Limulus polyphemus
ATAAAAGTAACAAATGAATATTAATATTTCGTTGAGGTTTAATAGTTTT
The DNA here is from genome assembly GCF_000517525.1 of Limulus polyphemus. NCBI lineage: Eukaryota > Metazoa > Arthropoda > Merostomata > Xiphosura > Limulidae > Limulus > Limulus polyphemus. Next base: position 50 of record NW_013809664.1, read on the forward strand.
CGATGATACATCGTCGTAAACCAGATGTCACCATCACAGTAAAATATATAATTTTAAAAAGGTGTAATAATTAAGTCAGGAGACATTAAGGGCTGCCATCATTATAACAGTAGAAAAAAAATATTATCTTCTTTTACAGAAAACTTAATGTAATTTATATTTTTTACTTCTCACATATACATTTTTATATTTTATTTTTTTTAAGGATTCCTTACTTTCGCAGCGCTCCCCCCCCCCCCCCCCCCAGTGACGCAGAGCACAGATAGCTCATTGTGTAGCTTTGTGCATAACTACAAACAAACAAACAAAACCTTCAAGCAAGGCCCGGCATGGCCAGGTGGTTAGCGCGCTCGACTCGCAATTCGCGGGTTCGAATCCCCGTCACTCCAAACATGCTCGCCCTTTCAGCCGTGGGGGCGTTATAATGTGAGGGTCAATCCCACTATTCGTTGGTAA
>NW_013809665.1:0-507 GCF_000517525.1 Limulus polyphemus
GAGCTCTTGTATTCGAATCCTACGTTAAGTCCAGCACAGAGGTACCAACATTGGTACAGTCATCAGGATTCAAAGCCAGAAAAGAACAGCTTTCAGAGAAGTTTGAAAGACTTTGCTGGCACTGTAACAAACCTGGGCACAACAGAGCTCAATGCCGGGAACTTCAACACAGGGAAGATGCCACAGCTGGAAAGGCTGCTACCCAGAAAGGTTGTTGGAACTATGGAGAGTAAGGGCATATGAGGAGCCAGTGTAAGAAGAATACTACCAATAAGTCAGTTTTGGGAAACCAGTAGTGGTTGGTGCTGATGGGACGCCCACCAACCCCATTGTGGAAGTCCCAACAGCTAAGTCTAAAATGGCAAGCACACACAGTCAGTGGTGGGATTCAGCCGGTTCGCACCGGTTCGTGCGAACCTGTGCTTAGAATTTAATGACCTCCACGAACCGGTTGTTAACAATCGTATGTATAGGCCTAATAATAACGTATAACTTACAAGTACGCGT
>NW_013809666.1:0-506 GCF_000517525.1 Limulus polyphemus
ATTACATGGTTTGTTTGTTCTATATCAAAGTTGCACAAATGCCCATCTGCACGGTGATCACAGATAGGATCAAACCTCAAATTATAGCATTATAAAACCCTAAAGCTTTCTACTGAGCTGCTGGGGGACAATACATAGTCAGGATATTTCAAATATAGTGAAGTACATCCATTACAAATTCTTGAATATTTTATTTGTTATGACTTTCTTACATTCATGCATCTTGGAATCTGGAAATATGAATTATGAATGGAACTACACTTTAACCAGAAAGTGATATGTTCTTCAAGGCTTTTTGAATTTCTTTTTTAACTCATAGAAATACAACACAAGATAGAACTAGACATTAAACTGTCTAGCTTACGTGTCACAGATAATTACGAGGCAAAAGTCACTTTGCATATCTAAAGGTGTTTCTCATGCGACCTCAAAAGTTAGAAATGCTACAATCCTAAATTACAGCAATGAAAAATGATTCTGATTAAAATCTTGACCTCCTATAGAAG
>NW_013809667.1:0-505 GCF_000517525.1 Limulus polyphemus
AAAATACTGTGTCTTGTCAATAAGAAGATACAGGATTTATCAATACTATGTAATGTCAATAAGAAGACACAAGATTTAATAATAATGTGTCCTGTCAATAAGAATATAAAGGATTTATCAATAATGTGTACTGTCAATAAGAAGACACAAGATTTAACAATACTGTGTCCTGTCAATAAGAAGATACAGGATTAATCAATATTGTGTCTTGTCAATAAGAAGATACAGGATTTTTCAATACTGTGTACTGTCAATAAGAAGACACAAATTTTAACAAAATTGTATCCTATCAATAAGAAGATAAAGGATTTATCAATACTGTGTACTGTCAATAAGAAGACAATAGATTTAACAATAATGTGTCCTGTCAATAAGAATATACAGGATTTATCAATACTGTGTACTGTCAATAAGAAGACTCAAGATTTAACAATAATGTGTCCTGTCAATAAGAAGATACAGGATTTATCAATACTGTGTCCTGTCAATAAGAAGATGCAGGATT
>NW_013809668.1:0-506 GCF_000517525.1 Limulus polyphemus
GTTTGTTTCTAGTGCAATAAAGGTTTTTTAATTCTTATATCTGAAAGTTTGTTTCTAATGGAATAAAGTTTTTTTTATTTCTTATATTTGAAAGTTTGTTTCTAATGCAATAGAGTTTTTTATTTCTTATTGTTTCGTCTTTGGTCCTTTGTTAATTTTCGGTACAAATTCTTTCCAAAAAAACTTCAGCGATACAAGTCATTTTTTAAATAAAACTAGTTTATTCTTTCTCAATACAAGTTTGCAATACACTTAATTTCCACAGTCACTTTAACTTAAACACACGCTAGAATTCACAACGATTCACGCACTTTATTTTCGGCTTAACTCGATTATCTGTCTCTATATCTCTCTGTCTGCAATTCAATTATTCACACCATCACTTTATTTGCAGGCTTATATACAATATGAGCGTGCGTCTGATAAACGCTCAAGCCTTCACGAACGCTCGAGATAATCATTACTTGTTACCAGCGTCACGTGACTTCTGCTGTTGTAACTCTGCC
>NW_013809669.1:0-506 GCF_000517525.1 Limulus polyphemus
TTAAAATAAATATATAATAACAATTTTCTTACACTAGGTTCTTTTCTCTTGGAGTTATGGTGGTCACACACACACACAGAGACCCACAGACACTTCCTTTTATTATTATAATACTAGCGAAAGTACCCGGCTTCGCTCGGGTTATTAGGTTGATTTATTCTAGATGACTATGTCAGTGTGAGTATTCTAAACCACTTTTAACATAAAAGTATAACCTATATACTTTTGTTGCTCCTGTACGGAATGTGGCTTGTTTATAAAGGTAACCTTTCCTCTGACTTGCCCTCCAAATTTAAACTTAGATAATTAAAACAAACCTCTCTACTTAATGGAGCATCAAAATTATAAATTATAAGTACAAATAATTATATAGTTCGATATACTGATCGAATATCCTGTATGCTGACATTTTGCCAACAAAGAAGGACTGTTGACTTTTATATCTGTTTCGACCGATATTTGACTTGTATATATATATATATATATATACAAGTAAAGTAGTATGT
>NW_013809670.1:0-506 GCF_000517525.1 Limulus polyphemus
GATCTGCAGATCTCTTCATTATTTAAATATGCACTCCCAAGAGATGAACTAGAGAAACTTCCAAATGGTATTTTTTTTCAAAAATGGTGTGCTTATGAGGAAATGGAGACCACTAGATGTGCCAGCTTCAGAGGCCTGGGCTATTGTTAATCAAATCGTTGTTTCCAAAGCACATCGTTTTGAAATATTGAAAATTGCCCATGAAATTCCCATGGGAGGTCATTTATGTGTCAACAAGACATGTGATAATATTATGAGACATTTCTTTCGGCCAAAAATTAGGCAAGGCGTTTCTCAGTTTTGTAAAACTTGTCATACCTGTCAGTTAGTAGGAAAATCTAACCAGAAATTTCCCATTACTCCTTTGAAACGTATCCCAGCTTTTGAAGAACGTATGGGATATTTAATCAAAAGAAAAAAAAAAGAAAGAAAAAGAAAAAGACAGACAGAAAGAAAGGAATACAGAAAGAAAGAAAGAAAGACAGAAAGAAAAAGACAGAAAGAAA
>NW_013809671.1:0-505 GCF_000517525.1 Limulus polyphemus
TGTCTCAAAATATAGATTTAGAATGCTTTATTGCCGAGATAAATAATGAATGTTCTCGGTTTTAGGCTAGCACTATCAGAATTTTGGTTAGTTTTTAGGCAGGTAAAATAATCTTTGATTTGGTTCTATAGCACTTTCTGTAATTCTAAGAGTTATCCTGATTTATTTATTTAATCAGTGGTCGTTTTAGACTTATTATATACTAATCATTTAACTACTGTTAACTTTCCATTGCCAAAATTATGCAAAAAAAATGGAGCAAAAACATGTATTTCAAACAGTAAAGTTTTCAGGCAGGTAAAATAATCTTTGATTTGGTTCTATAGCCCTTTATGTAATTTAAGAGTTATCATGATTTATATATTTAATCAGTGGTCTTTTTAGACTCGTTATATACTAATCATTTAACTACTATTAACTTTTCATTATGCAAAATAAAAAAATGTAACAAAAACATGTATTTCAAACAGTAAAGCTTCAGGTGAATAAGCGGTAAGCTTATGTT
>NW_013809672.1:0-506 GCF_000517525.1 Limulus polyphemus
AATTACTTTTCCTGACAGATAGGCAAGATGTGAAAAAATTGCCCGCCTAATTTGTAAATAAGAGCAATGTTATTATCCTCTCCTATTACTCGCGTTTTTGTGAGAAAATAACAAAAAGGAAACCCACTACTCAGGAGAATTACTTCTACATTTCATAGTAGTCTCGCTTACCGTCGCTAGATGGCAGAACATAATGTTTTGTGTGTGTGTGTGTGTTAACTACGACAGTTGGGACTTTTTCCTTCACAACAATGATATCTGACAAACCAATTTCGCTAAAAATAAGTAAATAAATATAGAATTAACTAAATTAATATTTAATGTATCAAGCACCCGAAGTATCTTTGCAAGTGAACGATCTTTATACATATTATTGATGTCTCAGTTTAATAACACTATTTTCTTAATCATCAAATCAACACATTATATAGAGGTCTTTTTTCTTTTAAATCTTCAGTGGGGCCGAGCCTGGTAGCTGTATGTGTATGCGTGGTATCATATATCAT
>NW_013809673.1:0-505 GCF_000517525.1 Limulus polyphemus
TATCTTTTGTTTGTTTGTAGTTAAGCACAAAGCTACACAATGGGATATCTGTGCTCTGCCCACCATTGGTGTCGAAACCTGGTTTCTAGCGTTGTAAGTCCACAGACATACCGCTCTCTATTTGGAGTGTAAAGATATTTTTTCTAAACGTTTGATTATTTCTTCTCCTTTGCAGTCGAGATTAATTTTAATGTTTTTTTTTGTCATAAAATTACTAAATTTACATTTTGCGGATTCGTTAGACTTTTCTGTTGGTATTTAGTGTACCTAAACACCACACTGTTTGTCTTTTATGTACATTTTTCACACAGAAAACTCTAGAGGAACTTTCATCTCATTTTCTGAAGCTTTTTTTTCAGCTTAAACCACTCTAAAATTTCTTGCTTATGAACCTTATTTGGAAAGGTTCCACAAGTATCACCGCAACAATGAAATAAATATCCGAAGATACATATACAGATACATGTGAACACATATAAAGATACATAGGCATATATAAAGATAC
>NW_013809674.1:0-502 GCF_000517525.1 Limulus polyphemus
GCAGTTTTTATGGGTGTTTTTGCATTGTTTTTACAATTACGTACAAGGGAAGCAACTTTTCATGTCCTAAAATAACCTTCCATTAATCATGAATTTACACAATTTCTGTCCAGGGGACGGGTACTCCAGCCAGTATAAAATAACGTTCTAAGACTGAGTTTATTTCATCACGGAAACTAGTTAATCTGACACACGCTCAGTCAGCCAAAAGAAAACTGGTTTTTATTATAGATGTTGTTTTAGCCTTTCGTTAGGGTAAAGATCCTCTTTTAGCTACATAAATTGTAGGCGGAAACTAGGCATTGCGCGCTATTTCAACCGCAGTACCAAATTTGTCCCCTTTTTTTTTAATTACAAAATTATCATGAACCACGGTAGTGGTTCATAATCGGGATCGCCCATTTGTTTTTCATTATTATTGTTCCGCTAGCCTACAGCAAAGATGGCTGTGAGTGTTGTAATAAAACCTGGTTATTATTACTAAATGCATCATTGCGCATTG
>NW_013809675.1:0-527 GCF_000517525.1 Limulus polyphemus
AGGTTTATTTCACTTAAAGTACAGAAGTATAGGTTTATTTCACTTAAAGTACAGAAGTATAGGTTTATTTCATTTAAAGTACAGAAGTTTAGCGATTGGGTTTCAAAATACTCGAGTTACTTTCCTCTCTGGATTTTTTACTCGACTTAACTCAAGGTTGTTGTCAACTGACTCGATTGTCATAGAACTGATTTATAATTATTAGTATTGTTCATAGCACTGATTATTAGTATTGTTCATAGCACTGATTATTAGTATTGTTCATAGCACTGATTATAAGTAATGTACATAGTAATCGTTATTAGTATTGTTCATAGTGATCATTATTAGTATTGTTCATAGCACTGATTATTAGTATTGTTCATAGCACTGATTATTAGTATTATACATAGCATTAATTATTAGTATTGTTCATACCACTGATTTATAATTATTAGTATTGTTCATAGCACTGATTATTAGTATTGTTACGTCACCGTTGTTAATTGATTTTCCGTAACTTCGTACCGACGAAACTTAAGCGACAC
>NW_013809676.1:0-506 GCF_000517525.1 Limulus polyphemus
TTTTTAAACTAGAGTCTGACTTTTTTTTTTGTCTTAATAAAAATAATAAAAAGTTTACTACAGAAAGTCTGATCGAAAGTAATTTAACTAATATAACTGGAAACACCCCGTACATTAATCCGTGAAGGTAATTCCGCATATTAAACTAATATTTGATATTTAAAACAACACACAGGGAAACTGAGACTTGTGTTGATTCTAATACATTGTGATCCATCAGTTAAGTACCATCATCGTTAACGACATTTCCGGCAGTAATCCTAGTAATTGATATGATCTTGCAATCAAAGCAATCTACCAGCTTAGAGTGGAAATAAAATTCAACGTAATATTGGTCACGTTTATAGCTAACTAAACATACTGTTGCGTCATCGAGGTCACGTGACTAGTGTGGCGCCTACTAGTTTCTAGAACTATCTTGTTCCTTCATGAATGCTCTAGTATTTACTAGATAGGGTAGTCTGGTATATATAAGAGGGGGACAACGTGACGCGGTAACGTAATGT
>NW_013809677.1:0-1056 GCF_000517525.1 Limulus polyphemus
GTTAAACCAAGTAGTTACTATTTGTTATTGCAGTTAAACCAACTAGTTTCTATGGTTAAGGTAGTTAAACCAACTAGTTTCTATGGTTTAGGTAGTTAAACCAATTAGTTTCTATGGTTACTGCAGTTAAACCAACTAGTTTCTATGGTTACTGCAGTTAAACCAACTAGTTTCTATGGTTACTGCAGTTAAACCAACTAGTTTCTATGGTTACTGCAGTCAGAGACCTATTGATTAACCTGGATCAACAATCGAATATTCAAAACGCTACCGAACACGCTCCATATTTTCACTTTGTTATAGCGTTAAAACTGTAACAGTCAATCACGGTAGTCGATTAGGAGTAGCTATCCGATTGTCATCATTAAGAATTGATATGGTTAAACCTAAAAGGTCTCTAATCTGGCCGTTTGACACATGTGTCGCATGAGGTGCAGTTCGGGATTAAATACCAGTACATACAGATTCATCTAAGTCCGGTAAGGTAACACAGTACCTGTGTAATCACACATTACCTGTGTTATAAAATCATACAGGTAATGATTAGTATCAGTGATTGTTAGAGGAAGTACACACATTACCTGTGTTATAAAATCATACAGGTAATGATTAGTATCAGTGATTGTTAGAGGAAGTACACACATTACCTGTATTGTTTAACATATTCTATACCAATCGGCAACAAAACTATTAGACACGAAATAAAACACCGCCTTACCACGATACAACCAAATACTACAGTTGAATGAAACAGGTAAGCAACCCATGAATTGAAGAAACCGGTAATACGAGCTCTTTCGGTATCGAGTTTCTTTTTAAATTCTTTTTTCTGTTTACTAGGAAGTAAATAAGTAAACAACGACCTCATCACCATCATAACGACCTTATCACCATCATAACGACCTCATCACAATCACAACGACCTCATCACCATCATAACGACCTCATCACCATCACAACGACCTCATCACCATCACAACGACCTCATCACCATCATAATGACCTCATCACCATCACAACGACCTCATCACCATCATAACGACCTCATCACCATCA
>NW_013809678.1:0-2218 GCF_000517525.1 Limulus polyphemus
TCTTCTAATTGACAGTACTCAGTGTTGATAAATCCTGTATCTTCTTCTTGATAGGACACAGTATTTTTAAATATTGTGTCTTTTTATTGACAGTACACATTAACGTTAAATCTTTTGGCTTGTTAGTGATAGTACACAGTATCATTAAATCTTATGACTTGTTATGATAGTACACAGTATCGTTAAATCTTTTGTCTTCTTATTGACAGTACAAAGTATTAATAAATTCTTTATCTTCTTATTGACAGGACACAGTATTGTTAAATCTTATGTCTTTTTATTTAACGATACTGTGTACTGTCAATAAAAAGACATAAGATTTAACAATACTGTGTCCAGTCAATAAGAAGATACAGGATTTATCAATACTTTGTCCTTTCAATAAGAAGACTATGTACTATCAAAAAGAAGACAAGGTATTGTTAAATCTTGTGTCTTCTTATTGAGAGTAAACGGTATTAATAAATCTTGTGTCACTGTCAATAAGAAGATACAGGATTTATCAATACTCTGTCCTGTCAATAAGAAGATACAGGATTCATCAATACTGTGTACTGTCATTAAGAAGACACAAAATTTAACAATATTGTATCCTGTCAATAAGAAGATAAAGGATTTATCGATACTGTGTACTGTCAATAAGAAGACATAAGATTTGACGATACTGTGTACTGTCAGTAAAAAGAAACAAGATTTAACAATACTGAGTCCTGTCAATAAGAAGATAAAGGATTTATCAATACTGTGTACTGTCAATAAGAAGACACAAGATTTAACAATATTGTGTACTTTCAATAAGAAGAGACAAGATTTAACAATACTGTGTCCTGTCAATAAGAAGATACAGGATTTATCACTACTGTGTACTGTCAATAAGCAACACAGTATCGATAAATCCTTTATCTTCTTATTGACAGGATACAATATTGTTAACTTTTGTGTCTTCTTATTGACAGTACACAGTATTGATGAATCCTGTATCTTCTTATTGACAGTACACAGTATTGATAAATCCTGTATCTTCTTATTGACAGGACACAGTATTGTTAAATCTTGTGTCTTCTAATTGACAGTACACAGTGTTGATAAATCCTGTATCTTCTCATTGACAGGACACAGAATTTTTAAATCTTGTGTCTTTTTATTGACAGTACACAGTAACGTTATATCTTTTGGCTTGTTAGTGATAGTACACAGTATCATTAAATCTTATGACTTGTTATGATAGTACACAGTATCGTTAAATCTTGTGTCTTCTTATTGACAGTACACAGTATTGATAAATCCTGTATATTCTTATTGACAGGATACAATTTTGTTAAATTTTGTGTCTTCTTATTGACAGTACACAGTATTGATATATCCTGTATCTTCTTATTGACAGAACACAGTATTGATAAATCCTGTATCTTCTTATTGACAGAACACAGTATTGTTAAATCTTGTGTTTTTTTTATTGACAGTACACAGTATCGTTAAATCTTGTATTCCTTTTGATAGTACATAGTATTGTTAAATATTGTGTCTTATTGAGAGTAAACGGTATTGATAAATCTTGTGTCTTCTTATTGACAATACACAGTATTGGTAAATCTTGTCTTCTTATTGATAGTACACAGTATCGTTAAATCCTGTGTCTTTTTATTGAAAAGACTGAGTATCGTTAAATCTTGTCTTCTTTTTGATACTACATAGTATTGTTAAATCTTGTGTCTGCTTATTGACAGTACAAAGTATTTGTAAATCTTGTCTTCTTTTTGACAGTACACAGTATTGATAATTCCTGTATCTTCTTATTGAAAGGACTCGGTATTGTTAAATCTTGTGTCTTTTTATTGACAGTACACAGTATCGTTAAATCTTGTGGCTTGTTATTGATAGTACACAGTATCATTAAATGTTATGACTTGTTATGATAGTACACAGTATCGTTAAATCTTGTGTCTTCTTATTGACAGTACACAGTATTGATAAATCCTTTTTCTTATTATTGACAGGACACAGTATTGTTAAATTATGTTTGTTCTTATTGACAGGACACAGTATTGTTAAATCTTATGGCTTGTTATTGATAGTACACAGTATCATTAAATCTTATGACTTGTTATGATAGTACACAGTATCGGTTAAATCTTGTGTCTTCCTTATTGACAGTACACAGTATTGGTAAATCCTGTATCTTCTTATTGACAGGACACAGTATTGATAAATCATGTAT
>NW_013809679.1:0-506 GCF_000517525.1 Limulus polyphemus
TATCTACACCTTACCGCGTCACGTTGTCCCCTCCTATATATATATATCCGCCCACCCTATATTTAGTAAGAACTTGAACATTCGACAAAGTACATGATAGTTCTAGAAACGTTGCGTCATAGTGTCACGTGACTCGCTGACGCAACAATATCCTTTCACAGTGTTATTTTATTCTTCATAATTTGCCAAATCCCCCCTTTAAATAAAATGTTAAATTATTTAGTTTCAAATTGTTAACCCTTTCTGAACTATGCAACTATTTTTGCTGGTAATAAAATAGTTATGTTTGAATACAAAGTTTTCTTGATATAACAAGAAATAGCTGTATTTGGGTGAGATGAATCAGACTGCCCACTTATAACTCTGCAGTTTTTTTTCCTTGGTAGATCAGAAAAATGGCAAGATGTTACTAATGTTGAACATCCCTATATTTTATGATTTAAAATTTTTCATTCATGCCACAAGCCTTCTGCCTCTCCACCATTGGAAATGACTCATTTCAATAT
>NW_013809680.1:0-504 GCF_000517525.1 Limulus polyphemus
AATTATTATACATTATATATGTATTTGGATTATTTTTATTTAGAAAAGTTCTTAAACTTACTTTTCTTAAACATAGAACAGTAAATAAAAAAGTAAAGCAAACAGTTATCTCTTCTAGTTATGACCTTTCTACTCAGTTGCTTCTTGACGTAGGTTGCTAAGTATTTTAAAATATTGCATGTGGAGGATATGAAACAAAATAATATATATATACAGTTGAATAACCAAAAAATCATAAATTACTATATCAATACCATAGAATTCAACTAAAATTTATCAAGCTTAGTAACTAAGCTGTATTTCAGTTTAAAAAAATATGAAATTTTGAGCAGACTAAAGACACAACCTATCTCATTGAAATCTTGGTTCGAAAGAGAGAGATGGTGTCCAAACATGTTAAAATGGCTGAGAAAGCCACTATGGGGACATTCTGAGTTTCTTATTAGCTATTCATTCATATATAGAAGTAAGTGTATATATATATATATATATATATATATATAT
>NW_013809681.1:0-596 GCF_000517525.1 Limulus polyphemus
AAGGAGTAAAGTATCTGAAGCAATCTTTATCGAAGAGTTCGAAGGAATCACTTTACGAACATATCCTTGTGCATGATCTAATCGATGGTTAATGTTCGCAAGGAGTAAAGTATCTGAAGCAATCTTTAAAATTAAAATGGGTCAAAGAAACTATTACAAAATGTTTTATCTTAAATTTCATATTTTAAATTAAAACATTGAAATATACTTCTTAGCTTTGAGTGTTTACACCAAAATTTGTTCTTTGACGCAATTTGAAAAAGGCTTAGGTTTAAACTAATATTCACTTCACACCTATCATTCGCATCAAACCCCCTTCTCTTCTGTCGCATGTCTGCTCTCACCTCCACGCCCCAACTGCCATTTTATATTGTGTGTTCATTCTCACCTTAACATATTAACCTCCTCCTTCTCTTGTCTGCTCTCACCTTCATATTCAAACCTCCTCCTTTTTTTGTCTGCGCATACTTCCACACTCCAATCTACTCCTCTTCAATCAGGTCTTACCTTCACACTCCAATCTACTCCTCTTCAATCAGGTCTTACCTTCACACTCCAATCTACTCCTCTTCTATCTGGTCTTGCCTTCACACTCC
>NW_013809682.1:0-506 GCF_000517525.1 Limulus polyphemus
AAATATTTCCATAAACTTCTTTGATATTCTTTATGGCTACAGAGGCGTTGTTTCCCTTGTATTCAAACAGCATTACATGCCAAATGTGTGTCTCGTTGTGTACCATCACTATAAGGGATTAGAATATACTAAACTTTACACATTATACAGGCTACACTAACGTGACGTTAAGCGGTTCGTTTAACTATTATACATGATGTACGTTTTTTGTAAGGTGATTAATGAAAGTCTTCCAAAACGCGACATTAATTTCTTGACGACCTAATATATGCCAAAAGTTTGTACATGAAAAACATTCGGAGCCATTCTATGAGCCGCTATGCCGCGGCTAAAAAATACACAATGTTGTGTGAAAAAAAGTGTCCACGTTTTTGAAATACACGTTAATTATTTGTTTCCAATTTACTGAATACACATAGTTGGAACAAAGTAGTCTAAGAACAGCTCATTTAAGAATAGTATTCGTCATTTATATGTTTTACTTTTTCAATAAACTAAACATCTTA
>NW_013809683.1:0-506 GCF_000517525.1 Limulus polyphemus
GGCTTAAAAAAGACAGTTTTGAAAGTCGACAAAATCTAGTTGAAGAAAAACTAAAAACCCGTTTTCAAAGTCAACAGAATCTAGTTGAAGGAAGACTAAAAGACCGTTATAACAGTTGACAAAATATACTGGAAGAAGGACTAAAAACACCGTCATTAAAGTTAACAAAATCTTGCGGAGGAAGGACTAAAAATACCTTTATCAATATCGAAAAATCTAGTTTAAGTAGGATTAAAAAGACCATATTAAAAGTTATTAAAATATAATATAAGAAATGCTTAAAAGACTGTTATCAGAGTCGAAAAAATCTAGTCTATTAAGGCTTAAAAAAACAGTTATGAACGTCGACAAAATCTAGAAGAAGGAAAACTAAAAACCCGTTTTCAAAGTCAAGAAAATCTAGTGGAAATCGGACTAAAAGGACACTTATAAATGTCAACAAAATCTGGTGGAAAGATGACTAAAAAGCCGTTATACATTCGACAAAATATAGTGGAAGAAGGACT
>NW_013809684.1:0-506 GCF_000517525.1 Limulus polyphemus
TAGTTACCGAATTTATAACCACCATACTCATCTTTAGCCTTACTTGGTACAACTACTCCATGAACAACTAAGTGTAACTCTAATTACCGAATTTATAACCACCATACTCATCTTTAGCCTTACTTGGTACAACTACTCCACGAACACGTAGGTGTAAATATAGTTACCGAATGTGTAACCCCATACTCATCTTTAGCGTTATTTGGTACAACAACTCTACGAACACGTAGGTGTAACTCTAGTTACCGAATTTATAACCACCATACTCATCTTTAGCCTTACTTGGTACAACTACTCCATGAACAACTAGGTGTAATTCTAGTTACAGAGTTTATAACCACCATACTCATCCTTAGCCTTACTTGGTACAACTACTCTATGAACTCTTAGGTGTAACTCTATTTACCGAATTTATAACCACCATATTCATCTTTAGCCTTACTTGGTACAACTACTCCATGAACACCTAGGAGTAACTCTAGTTACCGAATTTATAACCACCATAC
>NW_013809685.1:0-506 GCF_000517525.1 Limulus polyphemus
CAGAAGCTCGAATAGACAGTTTCTTGCCAGCATGCCTTCAAGACATTGCAAGAAAAATTGGCCTCAGCTCCACTTTTAAAGCTTCTAAATCCCTCACTGCCGTACATACTGGATTGTGATGCTAGTAATGTCGGAATTGGAGGAGTGTTGTCTCAGAAAGTGGGCGAAAACGATCATGTGGTGGTCTACTTCAGTAGGGTCCTGAGTAGACCAGAGAGGAAGTACTGTGTAACACGGAGAGAACTCCTTGCTATAGTAAAGAGTCTGACATATTTCCATCATTACCTCTATGACGCCAGGTTTACCATCCAGACAGACCATGCTGCGTTACGCTGGTTAAGATCATTAAAGATCCCAGAGGGACAACTGACATGTTGGATCGAAAAGATAGACCAGTATAATTATGATATTGAATACAGAGAGGGAAAATCTTATGTAAATGCCGACGGAATGAGCGGAAGACCTTGCAAAATGACTGCAGATATTGCTGCAAAAAAGAGGTTGAG
>NW_013809686.1:0-504 GCF_000517525.1 Limulus polyphemus
CGCACACTAATTATCTTTTGCTACAACATACCTAGAACTCAAGGTTCTCTCGAATTGTCAGATTTTGTTAGAGGAAGGATAGTTGGTCAAGCAGATGGTGGAATAAGTCAGCTGCAAATTTCGCAGAATTTGGGAATCCCGCTTTCGACAGTCAACAGAGTCATCGTGCAGTTCAGGAAACACGGCAAGGAAACAACTGAGCAACGTTCGGGTCGTCCTGGTCCATCGAAGAGGACAAAAAGGGCTGTCAAGAGGAGCATCGAAATGGATCCCAGATTAACGACTGCAGAAGTGGCCAAAGTTGATGGGATGAGCCCGAAATCTGTTCAACGGATTCTCCACAGATTGGGTTATCGCTGCAGAGCAGCTAGACGGAAGCCCTTATTAAGACCTGCCAACATAGTCAGACGAAAGAAGTGGACGAGTGATATGATGACCAAGCCTCTGGACTTTTGGAAGACCGTATTGTTCTCAGACAGATCAAGATTAGCTCAATTTTCGGAC
>NW_013809687.1:0-506 GCF_000517525.1 Limulus polyphemus
CAACTCTTCATAAGGTGGGCGTCCTGTTAACAGATCCACTGGCAACCGAAGTTCCCGACCAAACATCAACTTTGCTGGAGTGTATCCAGTGGCTTCATGCTCTGCTGTCCTATAGGCCATCAACAGTAGAGGGAGTAAGACATCCCAGTCATCTTGGCAGCTATTACAAAACTTTGCCAATTCCTGTCCCAGTGTCCAGTTGTACTTTTCTACCATCCCATCAGACTGTGGGTGATATGGCGTTGTTCTGGTCTTTCATATGCCAAACAACTTGCGGCATTCATGCAATACAGCTGATTCAAAGTTACGGCCTTGATCTGAATGCAGCTCGTATGGCATACCAAATCTGAAGAAGAAATCACTAATAGCCAAAGCTATAATTGTAGCTTCCTGATTTGGTATTGCATATGCCTCAGGCCACTTGATGAAATAATCCATCACCACACAAATGTACCTGTTTCCAGCAAGAGTTTGTGGCAAAAGACCAACGATGTCAATGGCTACTC
>NW_013809688.1:0-506 GCF_000517525.1 Limulus polyphemus
ACACTGCAACTAATCCCACTAATTATTGCTGGGATTCACTACGTTTATTACAAGAAAATCATCAATTCTATTTACACTGCAACTAATCCCACTAATTATTGCTGGGATTCACTACGTTTATTACAAGAAAATCACCGATTTCGCTCAGTGCGTGTGGTAATTTCTTTAAGCTGAATGTTATAATAAGCATAATTATAGTATTACTGTTGTAACAGACATAATTATAGTATTACTGATGTAACAGACATAATTATAGTGTTACTGTTGTAACAGACATAATTATAGTGTTACTGTTGTAACAAACATAATTATAGTATTACTGTTGTAACAGGCATAATTATAGTATTACTGTTGTAACAGACATAATTATAGTATTACTGTTGTAACAGGCATAATTATAGTATTACTGTTGTAACAGACATAATTATAGTATTACTGATGTAACAGACATAATTATAGTGTTACTGTTGTAACAGACATAATTATAGTGTTACTGTTGTAACAGA
>NW_013809689.1:0-506 GCF_000517525.1 Limulus polyphemus
GACAACTGGCACGTTGGATTGGAAAGATAGACCAGTATAATTATGATATTGAATACAGAGAGGGGAAATTTCATGGTAATGTCGATGGACTGAGCCAAAGACCCTGCAAAAATGACTGCAGATATTGCTGCAAAAGAGAGGTTGAGATAACTAGGTGTCATCAAGCTGAAGTCAAAATGACTGAAGGAGTTGATGATGGTGAAATGGAACCATGTATAGATATTGAGTCAGAGCAGGAGAAAGACCAAGATTTGAAGCCAAATTTGGGAGAAGGTGTCTAGTCTAAGCCCTGTGACAAAGAACTATTGGGCACAATGGGACCAGTTGAAGCTTGAAGATGGTATTCTTCTCTGGAAATGGGAAACTGCAGATGGGAAAGTGACGGCCTAGCAAACGGTTATACCGAGAAAGTTACGGGAAGTTTGTTGAATTGTAATTTTGTGTTTGTAAATTCTGTACATTTAATTAAGTTATTGTTTATTGATTTAATGGAAGTGGCTATTGTT
>NW_013809690.1:0-507 GCF_000517525.1 Limulus polyphemus
AGGGAAACGGGAGACGTTCGTTGAGAATTATAGCGTTTGTTATAGAGCGACTGTTGAAATTAAGTGTATCGTAAAGTTGTATTCCGAAAGAATAAACCAGTTTTATTTAAGAAAGGACTTGTGTCGCTGAAGTTTCGTCGGAACAAAGTTACGGAAAGTTAATTAACAAACGGAGACGTAACAATATTGTTACGTCTCTGTGTTGTTAGTTAATTTCCCGTATAATTTCTTTGATGAACGGAGACGTAACAATATTTTATTTTTCTCACTGTGTATTACCCAATGTTTTCTTCAGATATCTCTGATGCTTTGCTGCAGTAGAATATCAACATGAAGTTCAATATTTTTATTTTCAGTTTGAATAAATAAGAAAGTCATTGTTGAGTCTTTCTTGTTTCAATGTGTTGTATGTCAATTTTTTGTTTGATTACAGAATCAGACATAAAATATGGAGTATTTATATAGCTTAGGACTGCTTAACTACATAACTAAATTTGAAATGTTAGA
>NW_013809691.1:0-506 GCF_000517525.1 Limulus polyphemus
AAGTTGTGCTGCGCCAATCCCATGATAATTTAACAGGAGGACATCTCGGAATTAAGAAAACATTGAGTCACCTACGACACAGATTTTACTGGATAGGTATGAGACAAGATGTGGAAGGATGGTGCAGAACATGCAGTACATGTTGTGCTAAAAAGGGACCCAGGCATAAGGGACGTGCTCCAATGAAGTTATATCAAGTTGGTGCACCAATGGAAAGAGTAGCCGTCGACATTGCTGGTCCTCTGCCCCAAACTCGTGCTGGAAACAAGTACATTTGTGTGGTGATGGATAATTTCACCAAGTGACCTGAGGCATATGCAATACCAAATCAGGAAACTACAACTGTAGCTTCGGCTATTAGTGATTTCTTCTCCAGATTTGGTATGCCATACAATCTGCATTCCGAACAAGGCCGTAACTTTGAATCAGCTGTGTTCCATGAATGCTGCAAGTTGTTTGGCATCCGAAAGACCAGAAGAACGTCACTCCACCCACAGTCTGGTGGG
>NW_013809692.1:0-505 GCF_000517525.1 Limulus polyphemus
AGTACCTTTTTGAAAACTTTGATAAGCTTTTAATATGTTGTATAAAATGTCTACTAAAGTATATTTACGACCTTTCTGGCGTAACTCGGCAATTTAACAAAGATACGTTTTCAAATTGCGAACAAAAGGTGCAATTTTTTGTACTTTTAGTCTAAATATACCTTTAATTTTCGATCAGTCGTAGACTACTTGTTTCTAATTGACAGGAAGCCAAACTACTAAAATTACGTAATAAGTTGCTATTACATCAGTGCGTGACTGAGAGAGAGAGAGAGATAGATACACACTGTGGTTTAAAGTAGTAGATTGTTCTAGCCTTTTTTAATTTGTGTGATAAAAACTTCTAGAATAGCTTTTTTGTGTTATAAGAGGTACCGTTTAACTTACTAATATAACTGATTTGACGTTGTGATATCTTTAAGAGTTTGGAGAAATTCTTCTAATCAAGTTTATATCAAAAACAAATTTTTAAGGTTAAACTGTAGATCGGCATGGGATAAGAATC
>NW_013809693.1:0-506 GCF_000517525.1 Limulus polyphemus
CAATAGCTTCATTATGTTTAGCATTTTAAAAGAATTTAAGAAAGAAGTTGTAATGATTTTCTGAGTTTTTAATTGAACATATTCATGAAGAAATGGTGTAAGTAAAAAACGCCTATGTTATAAAATAAGGTCAAGAGCTAGGAAAGTACAGCTAGCTGGTTAAGTGGTATTGAGAATCATGAGTTAAGAGTTATAAAAAATGAAGCTACAACAGAGATGTTGAGAAAAACGCTAGCCACAAATTTGACAGTGATAAGTTACTGATGCCGAGTTAGTAGTACAGTAAAGGCTACTAAATAGTTTACGATAACATCTCAAATCGGCACTTTGATGCGAGATCTGTTACTCCAGACCAGTGTAATAGTACAAGTAAAAAGGCAACTGGAACACTCACCATCACAGTAACCAATTACTAGAGAGTTTTGGTCCTTGTTTTGGAATAGCCCGAGAAGTTGCACAGACTGACCAATAAAGTGTTAGGACTACTTGCGGGTAGTTAGGAATAC
>NW_013809694.1:0-507 GCF_000517525.1 Limulus polyphemus
GCCACTGTTGCAGGTTTTCTTGCAACTGCTGTAATCTCTCTTCTTGTTTCTTTTCTTGTTTATTCTCTCGTTCTTCTTATTTCTTTTCTTTTTCCTCTAGCAACTGTTGTAATTTCTCTTCTCGTTCTTCTTGTTTCTTTTCTTTTTCCTCTAACAACTGTTGTAATTTATCTTCTTGTTCTTCTTGTTTCTTTTCTTTTTCCTCTAACAACTGTTGTAATTTCTTTTCTCGTTCTTCTTGTTTCTTTTGCTGTTCTTGTATTGCTGCCATTATGTCTGCTAGGCTGTAGTTTGATTTGCCGCTTCTCGTTTACATTTTTTTATCCCACTCTCTGACACCAATTTTTGCGCCTCCAGTCGTTAGTTGATTTTCCGTAATTTCGTTCCGACGAAACTTTAGCGACACAAGTCCTTTCTTAATAAAACTGGTTTATTCTTTCCGAATACAACTTTACGATACACTTAATTTCAACAGTCGCGCTATAACAAACACTATAACAACGAACG
>NW_013809695.1:0-505 GCF_000517525.1 Limulus polyphemus
GCACACGGTGAGACAAACATTCGGCATGTAATGCTGTTTGAATACAAGAAGGGAAACAACGCATCTGTAGCCACAAAGAATATCAAAGAAGTTTATGGAAATGTTTTGAACGTTCGTAAGTGACAACGATCGTTCAGCAAATTTCGCTCAGGTGACTTTAGCCTTAAAAATTGTGATGGCAGGGGCCGACATGTTGGAATTGATACTGATGCCTTGAAGACGCTTGTTGAGTCTAACCCAAGGCAACACACACTCGTGAAATGGTCCTGAAATTGCACGTCTCTCATGAAACAATACGTCAACATCTAAGGAATATGGGAAAACTCCATCATAAACAAGGTGTTTGGGTGCCTCACGAACTCTCCTATGATCATCGTTTCCAATGTGTAAACGTTGCTTCGTTTCTTCTGGCGCGTGAACCATTTTTGGACAGTATTGTCACCGATGATGAATAATGGATCTCTGTGCGAATATTGAATGCCAAAAACAATGGCTTAGTCCTAGA
>NW_013809696.1:0-506 GCF_000517525.1 Limulus polyphemus
TAGCCTGTAGAGTTCTGACTGATTTTGGGTTCTGTACCTAAGTTCTAGAGCCACTACCAGTGCTCTATAGTTGTGTCTGTCGGCTGCTGACAACTGTCCAAGTATTTACAATGGTTGTACCTTCAAGCTCGTTGCCAGATATACTGCTTTCTGCTCCTCTGTCCATCCGTTCATCTCGGCCAATAGCTCAAATTGTGCTCCATATGCTTCCCACGGTGCTTTCCCATCGTATTCCTGTGGCTTCCTTCTTACTGAATCACTCCTATTACTGACATTCATATCTGGGATGTGACTTCTAACAGGACTGAAGATGTCTGCATTAGGGTTTAGCTGCGGGGTCTGGAAGGGGCTTGCCAGTGTCTGGGGCTGATTAAGTTGATGGTTAATGTATCCTCCTTGTGTAAAAGACAATAGATCATTCTTTAATGTATCTAATTCGCTTTTAACTTTACTAATGTTTTCCATTTGTACTTCTTGCCACTGTTGTAGTCTCTCTTCTTGTTTAT
>NW_013809697.1:0-505 GCF_000517525.1 Limulus polyphemus
TAGCCACTTACATTAAACCAATAAACAATTAACAATAACTTAATTAAATGTACAGAATTTACAAACACAAAATTAAAATTCAACAAAGTCTCTTAATTTTACGGGACGTATCTTCTTCCGTACTGGTCTCCGTCTCGTTGGCTTCTGCTTCATGTGGGGTTCCTCTGCTTCATCAGGAAATGTCCTATCATCGGTAACAGTCACATCAGTGGTAGTAATTTCATCAAGGGCTTCACTGTTTCCCTTCTCAAAACCGAATACAGTTTCTTCTTCGACAGGGGCTTTTTCAGGTGACACGTCTTCAGCAGCGTTATTTGTTCCGTTTTTCACTTCATCCCAAATGAAATGTCCTGGACTGTGATAACGCCAAAGCTTGTTGGCATGCACCACCTTCGGCTTACCTCGCCGACCACATTTTATACGGAAAGTCACGTCTGAGAGACGATCCACTATATCATATGGGCCTTCCCATGAAGAAGACAACTTAGGAAACTTCCCTTTGGTC
>NW_013809698.1:0-506 GCF_000517525.1 Limulus polyphemus
TCAGGAATTGTCCTATCATCAGTAATGATCACCTCAGTGGTAGTAACTTCATCAAGGGCTTCACTGTTTCCATTCTCAAAACCGAGTCGAGTTTCCTCTTCGACAGTAACCTTTCCAGGTGTCACGTCTTTAGTGGCGTCTTTTGTTCCATTGTTCAGTTCATTCCAACTGAAATGTCCTGGACCATGATAATGCCAAAGCCCGTTGAGATGCACCACCTTTGGCTTTCCTCGCCGCCCACATTTTATCCGGAAAGTTACGTCCGAGAGACGATCCACTATGTCATATGGGCCTTCTCATGGAGATGACAACTTAGGAGACTTCCCTTTGGTCTTCCTGGGATTATACAATCACACCTTGTCTCCTGGTACAAAACTAACTTCAGTAGATTTCTTATCATAAGATAACTTTATCGAATCAGCAGATGTTTTCAAGTTTGAACGCACTTGATGGTGAATCTGACACATTTTCAGGCAACTCTTCATAAGGTGGGCATCCTGTTAAGA
>NW_013809699.1:0-507 GCF_000517525.1 Limulus polyphemus
GACAACTGTCCAAGTATTTTCAGAGGTTGACCCTTCAGGCTCGTTGCCAGATACACTGCTTTCTGGTCCTCTGTCCATCCATTCATTTTTGCCAATAGCTCAAATTGTGCTCTATATAAAAAACAAAGAAATAACAAAAACATAGTAAAGAAAAACCAAGTCTGTGAAAGAAAGTAAAACGTCGACAAATTTGGGAGCAAAAAGCAAGCACGTCTGTACAGTACTACTGCCAGTCGAGAAGTGATTAATAAATGCAAATGTGGAGAAGGTACTGGTTACGATAGGGGTTGTGTCATGCCCCTATTGGTGGAGAGCTGCTGCATAATCATTTACATGTGGATATGCAGAAGCAAGAGGTGGAAGGCTAGTGGTGAATGTTGAAAAGTTTTGCCAATAGAGGGCAGTACTAATCAAGAAAAGCTATTTCCTACAACTGCAAACAGCGTTTATTTTACTGACTTTCAGATGACCTGTCAGCCTTCAAACATGAGGTACATTGAACAGCAG
>NW_013809700.1:0-505 GCF_000517525.1 Limulus polyphemus
CCCGTATTTTTAAAAAAACCTTACGTGATAGAAAAAAATATATATTGTTTTCAAAATCTGCGTTTTTGAATTATGGAAAATCCGTTATTAAAACCAAAATAACTTTTATGAAGTTTAAATTCGCAGGCCTATGTTATCTAAAACATATATGATATATAACACGTGTAACTGTTCTTTTCAACGTCACAGTCAATTAAACCATACGGTACAATATGATGAAGGTGTCATGGATTTCTATGATATCATAAGATGAAGATATGTCAATTCAGAGCTTACAACGTGGATTTCTTTCACTTGAGAGGAAGAGGATACAGCATTTCAGGATTTACAATGAAAGTTAACCTACTAATGTAAACAGTTGATGATACTAAATTATTGTTATTTTATAGAAAATTCAAAAAATTGATTTCTTTTTAATTATAGAGCAATACTCTGTGGCGAATTCGTTATTATATATTTATTTTAATATCGACGTTTGTTTCGATTAAATCTATATTTAGTAAAC
>NW_013809701.1:0-597 GCF_000517525.1 Limulus polyphemus
AATGTAAGACACTAAATCCTTGTGTCATGTGCAGTAAAGTGTATCTGGGGCGATAAGATAAATTTGAAATTGGCGCACAGTTTTCCTTACTGTGTACATGTCACTATCTTTCGTATTGTTGTCTGCATGATTGACTACAGTAAGTTCTTACGTAAATATGTTATAGTTAGAGAGACAGTTTAGTTGTATTTAGGGTTTACTTTTATATTTTAGTTAATTATGTATTATATGTGTTTTAAAAATCATATTTGAACAATTTAATGATTTTTATACGTTTAACTTGTCATCTGTAATTTGAAAGGTTATTGTTTCATCAATGCGTCTGTGTGGGGAGTCAGCTGAAATACCTTAGTAAAGCCCCATGGGCATCAGTTAATGTATGGGCATAAAAGATAGTAGATAAAGAATGTGAAAGGAAAATTATAAATAAACTATAAGTGAAAGATAAAGATGTGGAAATATGCATATAAGAAAAACATGACAATTCTAGTGAATTTCTATGAATAAATTGAAAAGTATGTACATATTTCCATTTGCTAATTTTATACATTTTATTGCACTATATGTTGATGATAATAGATAGAAAATGAAATACAA
>NW_013809702.1:0-505 GCF_000517525.1 Limulus polyphemus
CTTTTAACTGAAATATGCGTGAATTTTTACATGTGGCATGAGCTAAATGACATACCTTCATACTATTGGATAAATTTGTTTTTTCGTTAAGCAACAAAGCTACATATATATAATGAGTCATCTAACCCCGATTTTGAGCGTTTTGAGCCATCAGAGTTACCACTGGGGAGGGGGGGGGTTAGAAAACAAATTACGGCGAATATCAAAGTTCATAGATGTAGTTTTTAACTTGGCGGTAAAAATAATACTTCTTCAAAACAAGTCATGGTGTTAGTATTACAGAGATGTTACATACATCACGGTTCGCTAAATCTAGCAACGTGCGAGTCACATCTTTAAAGATGTCATAACTTGCGTTACTCCTGAAACACTGAAGCCGTAATTAAGTTAGAATTGCAGAGCGAATGACTCCACGTCATATGTTAATCCTGAAACTGAAACCGTAATCAAGCTAGAATTGCAAAGCGAATGACTCCACGTCATAACATATGTTATTCCAAAAACA
>NW_013809703.1:0-506 GCF_000517525.1 Limulus polyphemus
CTGGTATCTGAGGATTATGAGATGGCTGGGGTATTAGATTTTACTTTTTCCTTGGTTTTTATTAATGAAGATTTAAGCAGTATTCCACATCTTGATCAGTTGATAAATGGAAGTGATATCAAACTAGATGACTGCATTAATTCTGAGCTGGTTAAGGAAAAATTGGGAAGTTTAAAAAATGATAAGGCTTCTGGGCCAGAAATATTTCCCCAAGGATTTTGAAGGAGGTTAAAGATTGTATATGTGAGTCACTTGCTACTATTTTTTGTCAGTCCTTGAATAGTGGGGCAGGTACCAGAGGATTGGAAGTTAGCTAATGTAACTCCTCTTTTCAAGGGAGGTGATAAAAATTGTCCCAGTAATTCCATTAGTCTTACATCAGTTGTGGGAAACATTTTGGAAAGTCTGTTAAAAGATGCTTTGCAAAGTCATTTAACAAAGTTTAGAATTTAATTGGAAAGTCAACTTGGTTTCACTAAGGGAAAAATTTTGCCTTACAAATCTTT
>NW_013809704.1:0-503 GCF_000517525.1 Limulus polyphemus
AGAATAGCACCAGCAAAGCGACAAGAGATAGAGAAGGTCATGGATGGTCTACTTAAGGAAGAGATAGTCGAGAAATCAGATAGTCCCTAGTCAGCTCCCGTCGTGTTAGTCCAGGAGAAGGATAGGACCCAACATTGCTGTGTGGACTTCAGGGCTCTTAACAGTATAACCGAAAAATACTCATACCCAATGCCAAGAATTGATGATACTCTTGATGCCCTAAGTGGAGTCAGGTGGTTTTCAACTCTGCACTTAAAGTCAGATTTCCATCAAGTAAAAATGGCTGAAGCAGATAAAACTAAGACTGTATTTAGTTATGGTCAAGGTCTCTGGCAATATTGTGTGATGCCATTCGGGCTTAGCAATGCTCCAGGAACATTTGAGAGGCTGATGGAAAGGGTACTGGAGAATAGCCCTAGTGTTCCTGGACGATGTCATTGTATTTGCACAACTTTTGATGAGGAAATGTCCAGGCTAGAGGAAGTATTCAAGCGTTTGAAAGC
>NW_013809705.1:0-505 GCF_000517525.1 Limulus polyphemus
CATTCTTCCTGAAGCTATGTGTATTCTACTGCTCATTCTTCCTCAATGTGTATTCTAATGTTTATTCCTCCTCAACATATGTATTATACTGTTCATTCCTCCTCAACGTGTATGTATTATACTGTTCATTCTTCCTGAATGTGTATTCTACTGTTCATTCCTCCTCAACATATGTATTCTACTGTTTATTCCTCCTCAACATATATATTCTACTGCTCATTCTTCCTTAATGTGTATTCTAATGTTCATTCCTCCTCAAAATATGTATTCTACTGTTCATTCCTCATCAAAATATGTATTCTACTGTTTATTCCTCCTCAACATATGTATTCTACTGTTTATTCCTCCTCAACATATGTATTCTACTGTTTATTCCTCCTCAACATATATATTCTACTGTTTATTCCTCCTCAACATATATATTCTACTGTTCATTCCTCCTCAACATATGTATTCTACTGTTTATTCCTCCTCAACATATGTATTCTACTGTTTATTCCTCCTC
>NW_013809706.1:0-506 GCF_000517525.1 Limulus polyphemus
ATACATGTAAGAAACTGGGACCAGACAATCTATTGTATGGATACATGTAAGAAACTGGGACCAGACAATCTATTGTATGGATACATGTAAGACACTAGAACAAGACAGTGTATTGTATGGATACATGTAAGACACTAGAACCAGACAATCTATTGTATGGATACATGTAAGAAACTGGGACCAGACAATCTATTATATGACTACATGTAAGACACTAGAACCAGACAATCTATTGTATGGATACATGTAAGACACTATAACCAGACAGTCTATTGTATGGCTACATGTAAGACACTATAACCAGACAATCTATTATATGACTACATGTAAGACACTAGAACCAGACAATCTATTGTATGGATACATGTAAGACACTATAACCAGACAATCTATTATATGGCTACATGTAAGACACTATAACCAGACAGTCTATTGTATGGCTACATGTAAGACACTATAACCAGACAATCTATTGTATGACTACATATAAGACACTAGAACCAGAC
>NW_013809707.1:0-504 GCF_000517525.1 Limulus polyphemus
ATGAGATTTTCCTTCTCTGTATTCAATATCATAATTATACTGGTCTGTATTTCCAATCCAACATGCCAGTTGTCCCTCTGGTTCTTTAATAATCTTAACCAGCATAATGCAGCATGGTCTGTCCTGATGGTAAACCTGGTGCCATAGAGGTAAGGATGTCAGACTCTTTACTATAGCAAGGAGTTCCCTCCGTGTTACAAAGTAGTTCCTTTCTGGTCTACTCAGGACCCTACTGAAGTAATCCACCACATGTTCACTTTCGCCCACTTTCTGAAACAATGCTCCTCCAGTTCCGAAATTACTAGCATCACAATCCAGTATGTACGGCAGTGAGGGGTTTGTAAGCTTCAGAAGTGGAGCTGAGGCAAATTTTTCTTTCAATGACTTGAAAGCATGCTGGCAAGAAACTGTCCATTCGAACTTCTGGCCTTTTTTGTAAAATCATTTAGTGGAGCAGCTATAGTTGCAAAGTCCTTCATAAACTTCCAGTAACAGGTACAGAGT
>NW_013809708.1:0-505 GCF_000517525.1 Limulus polyphemus
ATCAAAGTCAAGAGAATCTAGTGTAAGAAGGATTAAAAGACCTTATCAAAGTCGAAAAAATCTATTGTAAGAAGGACTAAAAATGTCGTTATGAAAGTTGAAAAAATCTAGTGTAAGAAGGACTAAAAAGACCGTTATCAAAGTCAACAAAATCTCGAGTAATAAGGACTAAACTGGCCGTTATTAAAGTCAAGAAAATCTAGTGTAAGAAGGTCTAAAAAGACCGTTATCAAAGTCGAAAACATCTAATGTAAGAAGGACTAAAAATGTCGTTATCAAAGTCAACAAAATCAAGAGTAAGAAGGAGTTAATAGACCGTTATCAAAGTCAACAAAATCTAGAGTAACAAGGACTAAAAAGCCATTATAAAAGTCAAGAAAATCTAGTTTAAGAAAGGCTAAAAAGCCATTATAAAAGTCAAGAAAATCTAGTTTAAGAAAGGCTAATAAACGATTAAGAATTTCAAAAAAAAACTAGTGTAAGACGGACTGTAAAGACCGTTTTG
>NW_013809709.1:0-506 GCF_000517525.1 Limulus polyphemus
GTCAGCTTCGGAAAACCAGTAGTGGTTGGTGCTGAGGGACGCCCACCAACCCCCATCGTGAACGTCACAACAGCTTAGTGTAAAATGGCAAGCACACATAGTGTCTACGTGACAGGAAAGCTGGATGGTCAAAGGTGCAACTTTGTCATAGATTCTGCATCTCAGCAAACACTTGTGAGTATCAAGGTGCTGGATCACAAAGGAGTACCAGAAGCCATACAGAAGCTC
This sequence comes from Limulus polyphemus, assembly GCF_000517525.1. Taxonomy (NCBI): domain Eukaryota; kingdom Metazoa; phylum Arthropoda; class Merostomata; order Xiphosura; family Limulidae; genus Limulus; species Limulus polyphemus. Next base: position 229 of record NW_013809709.1, read on the forward strand.
TGTGATGTGACAGGACATTCTGCAAGGCTGTGGGGACAAGTGTGGGTGACTATTGAGCTCATAGGCACGAAGGTTAGACACAAAGTATACTTAGCTGACATTGAAGACTACTTACTACAGAGGAAGCATATAATTAATTTTGATAAAATGACGTTTGGAAACAACAAAGGCCAAATTCCGGTAAGTGTCAAAAGAGAGGTTGAACTAACCAGGTGCCATCAAGCTGAAGTCAAAGTGACTGAAGGAGTTGGTGAGGGTGAAGTGGAACCAGGTATAGA
>NW_013809710.1:0-505 GCF_000517525.1 Limulus polyphemus
ACTAAGCTCGATCTCCCACCAACCCAAACAGCTCCCCAAACCATCACGCCGAAACCACCATGCTTCACAGTTGGCTGCAATCTGTTGAGCCAAAGCTCTTGGTGAGGCATTCTCCAGACCCATATCCTTCCACTGTCCGAAAATTGAACGAATCTTGATTCGTCTGAGAAAAGAAGCTTGGTCATAATATCACTTGCCCACTTCTTTAGTCTGACTATGTTGGCAGGTCTTAATAAGGGCTTCCGTCTAGCTGCTCTGCAACGATAACCCAATCTGTGAAGAATCCGTTGAACATATTTCGGGCTCATCCCACCAACTTTGCCCACTTCTGCAGTCGTTAATCTGAGATCCATTTCGATGCTCCTCTTGACATCCCTTTTTGTCCTCTCCGATGGACCAGGACGACCTGGACGCTGCTCAGTTGTGTCCTTGCCGTGTTTCCTCAACTGCACGATGATTCTGTTCACTGTCGAAATCGGGATTCCCAAATTCTGCGAAATTTGCC
>NW_013809711.1:0-505 GCF_000517525.1 Limulus polyphemus
AAACCAGTTTATTCTTTCTCGATGCAAACTTTTAGTACACTAATTCCACAGTCAGTACGTTTCTCGTCAATTTAAACTTAACAACTTTTATAATACTTGCTATATATCACAGCGATTCACAACCTCGATAATTTCGCTCTCTACGAGTGCAAATCACACACTTTACGGCTTACTAGCTCGAAACTAACAGAATCATAAATTACCCAGAAATCACCGTAACTACTGTTCGCTTAACCATCCATCTCTGGATTTTCTCTGCCAGGCTTATATACTAACAAAGAGGCGTCTCTCGATCACACTCGAAGTTCCCTGATAATTCGAGAAACTCAGTCACGCATGCTCCCAGCGTCACGTGACTTCCGCTGTCGTAACAATACTTACACTTCTACATTTAATTATAGTATTTTGGCACTTATGTATAAAGTTAAAATCATAAATAATATTCAACGTTAAACTGGTACACAATTAAAAATATTTTATTTAGGCCTGAGGATGACGTTGTAAC
>NW_013809712.1:0-506 GCF_000517525.1 Limulus polyphemus
TTCGCATATATAACAGCAGCTAAGTCTCCCCCCCCCCCCGTGACTATGGCACACAGACCTACGAGAAGAAACACTAAGAACGTTATGACCGGTTGATTATAACAATGTATGCCTTACGATGTTCATTGTATTTTCATTTACAAGCATAATCTCGAGTTTGATGTTACTTCATAACTTTTAATTTTGGTTACCATTGGGGTAAATAAATATAATAATATATGCGATAATAATGCGCCTAGTTGATCGCTGACGAATATATATATATATCTTTTACATGAAAAGAACTGCAGTAAAAAGAGCCCGTTATTCTTGTTAAGAAAGGGTCCAAGCTGCAAGTAATAAGGTTGGTAAACTTCCATGAACTATTCACGGTAGTAGGTTCTTTATAAATTATTTATTCATTAAAATATTGTTACGACAACGCAGGTCACGTGACGCTAGTAACACGTCATTGACTTCTAGAAATATTCTGTTCCTTCATGAATGCTCTAGCGTTTACTTAGATA
>NW_013809713.1:0-506 GCF_000517525.1 Limulus polyphemus
GTGCTGTGACATGCAGATCAACGGATATAGCAACACTTACTGGAGTCTGGCCTTTGTTGTTTCTAATCGTCATTTTATCGAAGTTAACTACACACTTTCTCGGTAGTATATAGTCCAATCCTTATATGCATTGGTCTTCAATGTCAGCCAAGTATACTTTCTCTCTGTCTTTCATGCCCATCAGCTCGATAATTACCCACATTGGTCCCCACAACCTTGCAGAATGTCCTGTCACACCACAGAGCTTCTGTACAGCTTCTGGTACTCCTTTGTTATCCAGCACCTTGATGCTCACAAGGGTCTGCTGAGATGCAGAATCTATGACAAAGTTGCACCTTTGGCCATCCAGCTTCCCTGTCACGTACATACTGTGTGTGCTTGCCATTTTACACTTAGCTGTTGGGACTTTCACGGTGGAGGTTGGTGGGCGTTCCTTAGCACCAACCACTACTGGTTTCCCGAAGCTGATTTATTGGTGGTATTTTTCTTATACTGGCTCCTCAGAT
>NW_013809714.1:0-506 GCF_000517525.1 Limulus polyphemus
GCATAATAGTTAAATGAAACGCCTAAACGTCACGTTAGTGTAGCCTATATAATACATAAAGTTTAGTATACTCTAATCCCTTCTAGTGATGGAACACGACGAAGGCTGTTTGAATACAAGAAGGGAAAGAACGCCTCTGTAGCCACAAAGAATATCAAAGACGTTTGTCGATATGTATTTCGTTCAGGTGACTTTAACCTTAAAAACTGTGATGGCAGGGGCTGACATGTTGGAATTGATATTGATGCTCTGAAGACACTTGTTGAGTCTAACCCAAGGCAACACACTTGTAAAATGGCCCTGAAATTGCATGCCTCTCATGAAACAATACGTAAACATCTAAGAAATATGAGAAAACTCCCTAAAGAAGGTGTTTGGGTGCCTCACGAACTATCCGATGATCATCGTTTCCAACGTTTAAACGTTGCTTCGTCTCTTCTGGCGCGTGAACCATTTTTGGACAGAATTGTCACCGGTAATGAAAAATGGATTCTCTATGCAAATAT
>NW_013809715.1:0-506 GCF_000517525.1 Limulus polyphemus
GTCACATTAGTTACCATTTAGGTTCATCCCAGCCACCCACTTTCTATTACAATAGTTACCATTTAGGTTCATCCCAACCACCCACTTTCTACCACATTAGTTACCATTTAGGCTCATCCCAACCACCCACTTTCTATTACAATAGTTACCATTTAGGTTTATCCCAGCCACCCACTTTCTATCCCATTAGTTATCATTTAGGTTCATCCCAGCCACCCACTTTCTATTACAATAGTTACCATTTAGGTTCATCCCAGCCACCCAATTTCTATCACATTAGTTACCATTTAGGTTCATCCCAGCCACCCAATTTCTACATTAGTTACCATTTAGGTTCATTCCAGCCACCCACTTTCTATTACAATAGTTACCATTTAGGTTCATCCCAACCATCCACTTTCTATCACATTAGTTACCACTTAGGTTCATCCCAACCACCCACTTTCTATCACATTAGTTACCATTTAGGTTCATTCCAACCACCCACTTTCTATCACATTAGTTAC
>NW_013809716.1:0-504 GCF_000517525.1 Limulus polyphemus
TCGTACGAATTAGAAACTCAAACTACCGATATTGACAAGCTACAATATAAAATAAGAAGGTCTTATCTTTTCTATTTGCTAAGATATTGCTCATTTAATAAATCAAACAAAGTGGCACCCTGCCCACCTCTTTCCATTTTTGGAAACACTCCATTATATATACACTATTTCTATATATGACATAATAACAAATCAGAAGCTCAGAATGTTCCCCTAATGGCTTTCTCAGCCATTTAAACAGGTTTGATGCAATTTCTTTCTTTTGAGCCAATATTTCAACGAGGTAGGGTGTGTCTTTAGTCTGCTCGAAATTTAATTTTTTTAGGCTAAAATACAGCCTTGTTACCAAAATTGATAAATTATAATTGAGTTCTATGGTATCGATATAGCAATTTATGATTTTTGGATTATTCAAATTTATATATAAAACCTAAAAAAATATTTTGTTTCATATCCTCCATGTAAATTTTTTTTTAAAGGCTTAGCAACCTACGTTAAGCAACC
>NW_013809717.1:0-506 GCF_000517525.1 Limulus polyphemus
ACCATATGGAAGCTATCTTCACACCATTAGACTGATCATATGGAAGCTGTCGTTACACCATTAGACTGATCATATGGAACTGTCTTTACACCATTAGACTGACTATATGGAAGCTGTCTTTACACCATTAGACTGATTATATGGAGCTGTTTTTACACCATTAGACTGACCATATGGAAGCTGTCTTTACAGCATTAGACTGACTATATGGAAGCTAAGGGGTGTTGCAAAATAAATCACACTTTTTCCCCTGAAGTAATGACAAACTTTGTAGTACCGCGAATATCATCACTCGTGAGAAAACATCATTTCAACGTACTCTTGGGTGTTTGACTGTTCGAATTTAATTTTTTGCAAAAACTTTTGAATCATGGTGCTCACTAGAACTCAAATTCGTGTCAAACATGCTGCCTTCAGGATGGCTCAGAAACTAGTCGCAGACATGCTTCGAGAATTCAAGTCAGAGCTTTCGTTCAACAATGCACAGAAGAAATGTTGGAACCTTT
>NW_013809718.1:0-507 GCF_000517525.1 Limulus polyphemus
GTCCCTTATGCTTGGGTCCCCCTTTTAGCACTACATGTGCTGCATGTCCTGCACCATTCTTCTACATCTCGCCTCATACCTATCCAGTAAAATCTTTGTCGTAGGTGACTCAATGTCTTCTTGATTCCGAGATGTCCTCCTGTTAAATTATCATGGGATTGACGCAGCACAACTTCCCGTAACTTCCTCGGTATAACTGTTTGCCAAGTCGTCACTTTCCCATCAGTAGTTTCCCATCTCCATACAAGAATACCATCTGCAAGCTTTAACTGGTCCCATTGTGCCCAATAGTGCTTTGTCACAGGGCTTAGACAAGACACCTTCTCCCAAGCAGGGCGCACAACACTTGCTTTTAGAAAATCAATCATTGGTTTCAAATCTTGGTCTTTCTCCTGTTCTGCTTTGATATCTGTATTTGGTTCCACTTCATCAACATCAACTCTTTCAGTCGGCTTGACTTCAGGTTGATGGCACCTAATTAGTTCAACCTCTCTTTTAACAGTTACC
>NW_013809719.1:0-506 GCF_000517525.1 Limulus polyphemus
GACAGTTGTCAGCAGACAATAGGCACAACTATAGAGCACTGGTAGCTGCTCTAGAACACAGGTATGGAACTCACAATTAGTCCAAAGTCTACAGGGCTAGGTTTAGGACAAGAGTCTGTGCTAAAGGGGAGAGCCTTCAAGAGCTGGCACAGGACTTGGAAAGTATGGCACACAAGGCCTACCCAATTGTACCATCCGATGTCCTCAAGCTGTTGCTGAGGGATCAGTTAGTAGACGCCTTGGACAGTCCACAACTGAAAATACAAGTGAAGCAAGCACACCCCTCTACTATTCAGGATGCAATGGTCAGAGCTTTTGAATTTGAATCCTACATTAAGTCCAGCACAGAGGTACCAAGGTTGGTACAGTCATCTGGATTCAAGGCCAGAAAGGGTCAGCTTTCAAAGAGGTTTCAGGGACTTTGCTGGCACTGTAACAAACCTGGGCACAAGAAAGCTCAGTGCTGGAAACTTCAACACAGGGAGGATGCCACAGCAGGAAAGACT
>NW_013809720.1:0-504 GCF_000517525.1 Limulus polyphemus
TCTCGTTCGACCACAGCAAGTCATCTCAAACTCCACGGAAGCCACGCCTTTTACTACAACAACCGCTGAAATTACCAACAAACCAAGAAAGATGCGAAGAGAAATAACTTTAATTCTGGCCACTCCTGGGTAATTAAACCTAAATACCTATCAAGACTGGATCGGACACTCCAGCGTGAACCTTTACTTTCAATAGTGAGAAACAGAAAATAAACAAATCCATCCTTGCTTATCGACAGTATTATAAAAGTGTTAAGGTAAAATGGCATCCTATTTAGTTACCGAACTTCGGCTAAATGTTGATCCAAAAAATAACGAGTATCTTATTTCGAAACTAAGCTCCATTCATATTAATAAAATATCATACATAGAATCATTTTGGCACTAACGCAGCAGCTCGGGTGAAAATATACAAGACAAAAACATACAAACTAACAATGTTTAAGTAGATATATGCTAGAAATGTAAATATATTATGGATTTTTAAAACTTAAAATCTTCTGG
>NW_013809721.1:0-506 GCF_000517525.1 Limulus polyphemus
CCTCTCTGGTCTACTCAAAACCCTACTGAAGTAGGCCACCACATGTTCATTTTCGCCCACTTTCTGAGACAACACTTCTCCAATTCCGACATTACTAGCATCACAATCCAGTATGTACGGCAGTGAGGGATCTGGAAGCTTTAAAAGTGGAGCAGTGGCCAATTTTTCCTTCCACGTCTTGAAAGAATGCTGGCAAGAAACTGTCCATTCAAACTTATGGCCTTTTTTAGTCAAATCATATAGTGGAGCAGCTATAATTGCAAAGTCCTTCACGAACTTCCGGTAATAAGTACAGAGTCCCAAGAAACTTCTTTGCTCTTCCACAATGTCTGGTGTTGGCCAGTCACGCACTGCTTTCACCTTATCAGGATCAGTTTGCACACCATTCTCACTTACAATGTTGCCTTAGTAAAGCACCTCTTTCTGGAACAAATGACATTTCTTGGGACGGAGTTTCAGGTTTTCTGCTTTCAAAATCCTGAATACTTCATCCAGCCGGGACATTT
>NW_013809722.1:0-505 GCF_000517525.1 Limulus polyphemus
GTGTTACACAGTAGTTCCTCTCTGGTCTACTCAGGACCCTACTGAAGTAGGCCACCACATGTTCGTTTTCACCCCCTTTTTGAGACAACACTCCTCCAATTCCGACATTACTAGCATCACAATCGAGTGTGTAAGGCAGTGCGGGATTTGGAAGCTTTAAAAATGGAGCTGAGGCCAATTTTTTTTCAATGTCTTTTTTGTTAAATCATGTAGTGGAGCAGCTGTAGTTGCAAAGTCCTTCACAAACATCCGGTAATAGGTACAGAGTCCCAAGAAACTTCTTAACTCTCCCACATTGTTTGGTGTTGGCCAATCACGCAATGCTTTCACCTTGTCAGGATCAGTTCGCTCACCATGCTCACTTACAACGTGACCTAAGTAAAGTACCTCTTTCTGGAACAAGTAGCCTTTCTTGGGATGGAGTTCGAGGTTTGCTGCATTCAAACGCTTGAATACTTCTTCTAACTGGGACATTTCCTCATCAAACGTTGTTGCAAACACAATG
>NW_013809723.1:0-505 GCF_000517525.1 Limulus polyphemus
GGTTATAATTAAATTGTATAGGTCACTGGTTAGGCCACATTTGGAATATTATGTAAAGTCTTGGGCTACTAACCTCAGGAAAGACATTGAATTGTTGGAAAAGGATCCAGAGAAGTGTTACTAGAATGGTGCCTGGGATGGAGGGGTTATCATACGAGAAGAAGTTGAAATCTTTCAAATTGTTTTTTCTTGAAAAAAGAAGAGTTGGGAGGGATCTGATTGAGATGTTTAAGATTATAAAGTATACTGATAGTATTAATACATCCTCTTTTTTCATACTTAACAGTGAGAATAGTAGGCCTACGGGACACAAATATAAATAGCAGGGTAGGAGTCATCTTCAGCTAAGATAGTTTTATTTTTCTAACAGGGTGGTTAGCCTTTGGAATGGGTTGCCTACGGATGTTGTAGAGGCAGTAAATTTATGTGGGTAAAAGAGAAGGCTTGATAAGTATATGAATGATAAGGGCTGGCTTTATTTTTTTAATCTATTTATTAACAGTTT
>NW_013809724.1:0-507 GCF_000517525.1 Limulus polyphemus
ATGTTCGTTTTCGCCCACTTTCTGAGACAACACTCCTCCAATTCCTACATTACTAGCATTACAATCCAGTATTTACTGCAGTGAGAGATTTGGAAGCTTTAAAAGTGGAACTGATGCCAATTTTTCTTTCAATGTCTTGAAAGCATGCTGGCAAGAAACTGTCCATTCGAACTTCTGGCCTTTTTTTTGTAAAATCATGTAGTGGAGCAGCTATAGTTTCAAAGTCCTTCACAAACTTCGGGTAATAGGTACAGAGTCCCATTAAACTTCTTAACTCTCCCACATTGTCTGGTGTTGGCCAATCACACACTGCTTTCACCTTGTCAGGATCAGTTTGCACGCCATACTCACTTACAATGTTACCCAAGTAAAGCACCTCTTTGTGGAACAAGTGGCGTTTCTTGGGATGGAGTTTGAGGTTTGCTTCTTTCAAACCCTTGAATACTTCCTCTAGCCGGGATATTTCCTCATCAAAAGTTGTTGCAAATACAAAGACATCATCCAGGT
>NW_013809725.1:0-689 GCF_000517525.1 Limulus polyphemus
CGTACTCAGATAAGTCACTTATAACAAACTAAAGTTTATTTACATGTTAAAAATGATAGTCATTCCAAAAACACTACACGTAGCAAAGACGCGTGGAAAGAAATTGTTAGGTCGTCAATGAATTATTGTCGCGTTTGGGAACACTTTCATTACCCCCCCCCCCAAAAAAAAAAACAAACTTGCATCACGAATAATAGTTAAACGAACCGCCTAACTGTCACGTTAGTGTAACCTATATAATGTGTAAAGTTTAGTATACTTTAATCCTTTATAGTGATGGCATACGACGAGACACACATTCGGCATGTAATGCTGTTTGAATACAAGAAGGGAAACAACCCCTCTGTAGCCACAAAGAATATCAAAGAAGTTGATGGAAATATTTTGAACGTTCGTAAGTGTCAACGATGGTTCAGCAAATTTTGTTTAGTTGACTTTAGTCTTAAAACCTGTGATGGCAGGAGCCGACATGTTGGAATTGATATTGATGCTCTGAATACGCCTTGTTGAGTCTAACCCAAGGCTCTCATGAAACAATACGTAAACATCTAAGGAATATGGGAAAACCCCATAAAGAAGGTGTTTGGGTTCCTCAGAAACTCTCCGATGATCATCGTTTCCAACGTGTGAACGTTGCTTCGTCTCTTCTGACGCGTAATGCGCGTGGATCATTTTTGGACAGAATTGTC
>NW_013809726.1:0-506 GCF_000517525.1 Limulus polyphemus
GCTTACATTTAGAGAAATTAGCCACTGTTATGGGTACTACTTGATGACCTGCCACAAGTGACCTTCTAATCTTCACGCCTGTTGACCTGGATGGGTCTTTCACTGCTTCTACGAGCATTGGGCTTCCTTGGGGATGTTTTTTTATCCTACCCCAAATTATCTTCTCTAACATAGAAACTTCTATGACATAGAAACAACTTGTAGTTGACTTAAGTTCTGTGACATGCAGATCAACGGATGCAGCAACACTTACTGGAATCTGGCTTTTGTTGTTTCCAAACGTCATTTTATCGAAGTTAACTACACACTTCCTCAGTAGTAAATAGTCCAATCCTAATATGCATTGGTCTTCAATGTCAGCCAAGTATACTTTCTGTCTGTTTTTCATGCTCATCAACTCGATAGTTACCCACACTGGTCCCCACAACCTTGCAGAATGTCCAGTCACACCATAAAGCTTCTGTATGGCTTCTGGTACTCCTTCGTGATTTAACACCTTGATGCTC
>NW_013809727.1:0-506 GCF_000517525.1 Limulus polyphemus
CCATTAGTTATTATTTGTTTCTTATTAGAATGTATTGCTGATACTCTCTAAAAAACAACAATCTTCAGTTCATGACACATCAGAGAGTAGTGAAATTGCTCCAGAATAATTAACAGTCAAGTAAAAGGTCAGAACTATCTGTTAGGAATGCTTAAAGTCAATTATCTGCTTTACTTTTGAGTATAATATTGATACGACAGCGGAAGTCACGTGACACTTGTAACACCTAATGAGTATCTCGAACGTTCCTGAAGGCTGAGTGTTTGCTAGACACGCGCTCTTATAGTATATAAGCAGGCGAGAAGTGGCGGGATAATTGAATTGCGGACAGAGAGATATAGAGACAGGTAATCGAGTCAAGCCGTAAGTAAAGTGCGCGAATCGTTGTGAATTCTAGCGTGTGTTTAAGTTAACGTGACTGTGGAAATTAAGTGTATTGCAAAGTTGTATTGAGAAAGAATAAACTAGTTTTATGTAAGAAAGGACCTAAATCGCTGAAGTTTTTG
>NW_013809728.1:0-823 GCF_000517525.1 Limulus polyphemus
GTTAAGAATAAGGTAACGAAATAATGTTGTACACTTTATGTTAAGAATAATGTTACGATGACAAAAGTTCAACATTAAAAAACTGGCTCATATCGTTATGATTTTAATTAGTTTTTGTCAGTGAAATTTCAGTCATGTAGGTGTGACATTATATTATTCAATCTTTTTTTTCATTAGAATATATTTTAACATAAAGATAGTGCAAAACAAGTTGCTAATTTCAAATGTTGTTCGTATATATTTCACTATTACTTTGTCTTTCTTTTGTGTGCATTTAACTTTCAGTTCCCATCAATTTCAAGATAACGTCAAGTAAAATAAAGATCTAATCAAAACACCTTAGGTGCGAAAAAAGGTGCAGCCAAAAAAGGATTGAGCGTGCGTTTTAAGGGAATGAAATCCAAATTAGCGCACAAATTGGTAACTACATTTATAGCATTGCTAAGAATTTTACAGCAAATATTCATTCAATAGTTAGTCAGGACGCGTTTTTGTTAAACTTGGGAGTGGTGGGTAAAACAAATATGCTTTCAAATATTCATTCATTAATTAGTCAGGACGCATTTTTGTTAAACTTGGGGCATGGTGGTGGGTAAAACAAAATATGCTTTCAAATATTCATTCATTAGTTAGTCAGGACGCGTCTTTGTTAAACTTGGGGCATGGTGGTGGGTAAAATAAAATATATGCTTACAAATATTCATTCATTAGTTAGTCAGGACGCGTTTTTGTTAAACTTGGGACATGGTGGTGGGTAAAACAAAATATGCTTTCAAATATTCATTCATTAGTTAGTCAGGACGCATTTTTGTTAAACTTGGGG
>NW_013809729.1:0-792 GCF_000517525.1 Limulus polyphemus
ATAAGAAGACACAAGATTTAACGATACTGTGTACTGTCAATAAGAAGACATAAAAATTTAACCATACTGTGTACTGTCAATAAGAATACACCAGATTTAACGATACTGTGTACTGTCAATAAGAAGACATAAAATTTAACAATACTAGGTACTGTCAATAAGAAGACACAAGATTTAACAATACTGTGTACTGTCAATAAGAAACGCAAGATTTAGAGATACTTTGTACTATCAATAACAAGTCATTGGATTTAACGATACTGATTACTATCAATAAGAAGCCACAAGATTTAACGATAATGTGTATTTTCAATAAGAAGACACAAGATTTAACATTACTGTGTACTATCAATAAAAAGTCATAAGATTTAACGATACTGATTACTATCAATAAGAAGCCACAAGATTCAACGATAGTGTGTATTGTCAATAAGAAGACACGAGATGTAACGATACTGTGTACTCTCAATAAGTAGACACCAGATTTAACAATACTGTGTACTGTCTTGTGTCTTCTTATTTATTTAATAATACTGTTTACTGTCATTAAGTAGACACAGGATTTAACGATATTGTGTACTGCCAATAAGAATAAATCAGATTTAACAATACTGTTTACTGTCAATAAGTAAACACAATATTTAAAGATACTGTGTACTGTGAATATGAAGACAATATTTAACATTATTGTGTACTGTCAATACGAAAACCGATGATTTAACAATACTTTGTACTGTCAAAAAGTAGAAACAATATTTATCAATTCTTTGTACTGTCAATAGGAAGAAACAA
>NW_013809730.1:0-477 GCF_000517525.1 Limulus polyphemus
ACAGTGAATTTGATCTTCAGAACAGTAAGATACACGTTAGCCTCAGTAATACGAAGCTGTTAAAACCGCTGCTGAGGGAAAGCAACCAATCTAAAAGGCTGAAATGGGCGAGAAGATTAAAAAAAAATCAGTGTTTTGATCCTATTATTAATTGCACTTGTACATTCCCTAAACAGTTGTTATCGACGTAATCCTGTTTTAACCGCGTTGCCAGTGAATTTCATATGTGTTTCTATGAATGTGTACTATAACATTTCATTGTTACCACTTTGCATATAATTCCCCCTCGGTGGAATTCGATTGCCAATGGGGGCAAAAAGCAGATAGCTCTTTGCACTCGAAATAGAAAACCCATTCAAATCTTAGCTTTAGTCGTCTACACAAATTAAGCCCCCCCCCCAGTGGCACAGCGGTATGTCTGCGGACTTACAACGCTAGAATCCGTGTTTCGATACCCGTGGTAGGCAGAGCATAGAC
>NW_013809731.1:0-504 GCF_000517525.1 Limulus polyphemus
ATAAGACGCACCCTTATTTTGAAGACGAAGTGTTTTCTTGGGGGAAAAAAAAGCTACAGTCGCATTTGAAAGATTTTTATTGAACAGCAATTCAATTTGATACTTTAAAAATTAGTATATATTGTTCTAAACACAAAAAGAGCTCAAAACATCAAAATAAGAAAATACCGTAAATAAAAAAAAGGTTTACTGTCATTTAGTTCGGTTCAAAACCTTCATTGCTTTCACTGTAATTTATTTTTTTATTATTTAGGGAGCATTATAAACAGTTATGTTTTTAAAAGAAAAAACTAATATTGTTATAAATAACACATTCAATTGAACTAAACTATGCATGCCTACTTAAATATATTTATACATGGCTTGTGTATATTGTATATATACGTATATATTATTCATACCTTCGGTGTATAGGACGCAAGCAGATTTTGACATCAAATTTTAGGGTAAAAAAGTGCGTCTTATACACCGAAAAATACGGTGTTCTATTGAAGGAAAATACGG
>NW_013809732.1:0-506 GCF_000517525.1 Limulus polyphemus
GAAGAAGAGTGGCAGAGAGGAACGCTTTGTCTGAAGAGAGTAGAGTTTGAGATGAATAGAATGTTTCGCCTCAAATTTCGTTGGTTTTTATTACCTGTCAATTAAACAACATGTACATAAAACTCGTTTCCATTGCATTCGTAGGAAGTTTTAAAAGCCTTCGTGTGAGGCTTAGCTTTAAGATAAAAGATTTGTACAGAAAATGTAGGCATTGATATACATTAAGAAGTAGTTATACGGAATGGTTATTCACATATCCTGAAACGATTGTCTTGTTCGATATTTGGTTTACTTTAAAATACACAACTTAATCCATTATTTGAACTTCTACTTAATTATATATCCTTTGTTTGTTTCGTAATACTTTTGTGAATACTGTTTTCTGTAGTTACCGGCTATTTGAAATCCCAGAAATAGCCCAAAATCTGTGAATCCAACGATTCATCATTCACAATCCGTTGCAGCATAAAAGCATTGCGCACTTTGGGGTCATGGGTGCGCTATAT
>NW_013809733.1:0-648 GCF_000517525.1 Limulus polyphemus
ATGTAATAGTCTCTGTATGTGTGTAATTAAAGTGGTTTAAATTGACTTCAGAATAAATGTATCTGTTAAGCTACAACTCACATAGTGATATGATAAACTAACTACGAAGACCAAAGAGCTTTCCAAATATGCCAGATATAAAATGGTAGAGAAGCACAGATCAGGAGAAGGTTACAAGAAAATTTCAAAGTTGCTGATTAGCCTTTTGAGTATGGTGAAGTGGAATGTGCCTCATACCACCCAGATCAGGCCGCCCTTACAAACTTAGCAGCCGAGCAAGCAGGAAACTGATTAGGGCTACTACTGTGAAGCCAACAGTGACTTTGAAAGATTTGCAAAGTTCCATGTCAGAGATAGGAATCAGTGTTCATACATCGACAATATTCTGGTCCCTACACAAAGCTGGCCTGTATGGAGCGAGTGGCCAGAAAGAAGGCGCTACTGAAAAAAAATCTTAAATTACATATAAAGTTTGTAACAAAGCATGTAAATGATACTGCAGACATGTGGCAGAAGGTTTTGTGGTCAGGTGAGACAGAAATTGAGCTTTTTGGTCTAAATTCAAAGCGCTACATCTGACGCAAGCCCAACACAGCGCATCACCCAGTCAACACCATCCCAACTGTCAAACATGGTGATGCCAGCATC
>NW_013809734.1:0-503 GCF_000517525.1 Limulus polyphemus
CCCTAAGTGGGTGGAAGAGAAAGAGGTACAGCATTGGAAGACTGTTGACAGCATTTCTTATCCTGAGGCTCGGAAGCTATTGTTCCTTACTCCATCTCGGACATATGCTACTGCACTATGCCCCAATTCTCCATCTGAGTCTTTGTCACGTCATGTGAGGGGTCTTCTGCCCTCCATGGATAACAGAGTTGACCAGTCTATGTCTACTCCAATCTCTGGCTGCAACATTCCTTCCAGTAACTGGCTAGGTCCACCTCCTCAGTAACTGGCCTCAGGTGTCTGCTCGGTTCATTCTTTTGCCCCAAGATACAGGACAATCATTCGATCACATCTTCAGTCGTTGGATTCCAAGTTTGACAGAGATCTTCCCGCTTGACCAAGGACAGGATCCATGGAAGGCGATCAACCTTCTTCTAGTAAAGAAAAATGGCATAGGCGTAAACCAAATGGTTGTCCACCCTGTTCTCCTCCACCTACCATAAAAATGGCCACTTTGATACAGT
>NW_013809735.1:0-508 GCF_000517525.1 Limulus polyphemus
TCAAACATATTGTTGGTATGTATTATATTGGTCAAACATATTTTTGGTATGTATTATATTGGTCAAACATATTGTTGGTATGTATTATATTGGTCAAATATATCGTTGGTATGTATATTGGTCAAACATATTGTTTGTATGTATTATATTGGTCAAACATATTGTTGATATGTATTATATTGGTCAAACATATTGTTGGTATGTATTATATTGGTCAAACATATTGTTGGTATGTATATTGGTCTAATATATCGTTGGTATGTATATTGGTCAAACATATTGTTGGTATGTATTATATTGGTCAAACATATCGTTGGTATGTATATTGGTCAAATATATCGTTGGTATGTATATTGGTCAAACATATTGTTGGTATGTATTATATTGGTCAAACATATTTTTGGTATGTATTATATTGGTCAAACATATTGTTGGTATGTATTATATTGGTCAAATATATCGTTGTTATGTATATTGGTCAAATATATCGTTGGTATGTATATTGGTC
>NW_013809736.1:0-507 GCF_000517525.1 Limulus polyphemus
GTTAAAATGTATCAACAACGAAACGCAATATATATAAATGTTAAAATGTATCAATAACGAAACGCAATATATATATATAAATGTACGAATAACGAAATACAATATATAAATGTTACAATGTATCAATAACGAAACGCAATATATATAAATGTTAAAATGTATCAATAACGAAACGCAATATATATATATATATATAAATGTACGAATAAGGAAATGCAATATACATATATAAATGTACCAATAACGAAATGAAATACATATATAAATGTTAAAATGTATCAACAACGAAACGCAATATATATAAATGTTAAAATGTATCAATAACGAAACGCAATATATATATATAAATGTACGAATAACGAAATGCAATATATAAATGTTACAATGTATCAATAACGAAACGCAATATATATAAATGTTAAAATGTATCAATAACGAAACGCAATATATATATATAAATGTTACAATGTATCAATAACAAAACGCAATATATATAAATGTTACAAT
>NW_013809737.1:0-505 GCF_000517525.1 Limulus polyphemus
TCGATGTGCTGTGTTCTTTCAGAACAGACGGTCTGCTATTCCTCCATTTGGCCTTCGTATCTGGGCATTACTGGCTGAATTGGGTCTGGCATTGGATGACATTGCTGTCCCCAGTGATCAGCTCATTCCACCATGGCTTATTACCATCCCATCCTGTGACCTTTCCTTGAGTCATCTGGGGAAGGCGGATACTCCCGATTGGAAGTACCGTCTCCTTTTTGCTGAACATCTTTCGAGCCATTCTTCTCTTCCCATTTACACGGATGGTTCGAAATTGGGTGACTCTGTAGGTTCTGCCATAGTTTGCTGTGGCTCGGTAGTTGCTCGCAGGATCCCCTCTACAGTTTCTGTGTTCACCGCCGATTTGTATGCTACTTCTCTAGCCCTGGATCATGTAGAAGCAATGCAGTACAGTGATTGTACTATTTACACTGATTCTCTTAGCTCTCTACTGGCCTTGGAATCTTTTAACGTTAGTTCTCACCTGTTCTTGTCGAAATTCAAC
>NW_013809738.1:0-502 GCF_000517525.1 Limulus polyphemus
ATATCCGATTCGTATAATCGCACATATATGCGTTTAGTATAGGTCCTAATTTTTTAGCTCTACTCCAAATGTGGTGTTGTTTGATTTTTCTGGAATAATGTGTGTTTTGATAATAATAGCCACGCGAGCGTTTTTCTCACCTAAACCTTTCTCAAATATGCATTTTCCTCTGCATATTATTGAATGGGAACATGACATGTACAAAAATCAATACTATTTAGCTTGGGCTAAAGTGCGTTTCATACGTAAAAGTAGGGCAAAAGTTGCACATGTGCAAACTTCGTTCTAAAACCTATATATTTATTGTGAAATTTAAGGGGTTAAAGTAATTTGGGCCTGTTCTTTGTCTGAATATTCTTGAAGAGCCACATCAACTCTACAAAAATCAATAACATTTACCCTGGTCAATTGTGGGTTTCATAGGTAGAAAAAGACGCCAAGGATAGTAGATATTCCAATTGTTTTTTATAAAAGGTATATATCTATTGTGAAATTTATGGGG
>NW_013809739.1:0-757 GCF_000517525.1 Limulus polyphemus
ATGCCGACAAATCCACACCATGTAATTAACACAGACAAATCCACACCATGTAATTAACGAGGACAAATCCACACCATGTAATTAATGAAGACAAATCCACACCATGTAATTAACGCAGACAAATCCACACCATGTAATTAATGAAAATTACATGGTGTGGATTTGTCAACGCAGACAAATCCACACCATGTAATTAACGCAGACATGGTGTGGATTTGTTGCGTTAATTAATTACATGGTGTGGATTTGTCAATGCCGACAAATCCACACCATGTAATTAATGCCGACAAATTCACACCGATAACGATATTCGTGCAAATGATCGTGGACCGAGCGTGGCCCAGTTGTTAGCGTGCCAGACTGTGGATCATACAAACAAACAAACAACACTGATCTTTCAAACTATTTCTACTCCAAGAGAAGCTAACGAACAGGAGTCTGCGCTCTGCAGTTTCTCCCGTCCGTAACCATAGCAAAAATCTCCTCTTGCGATCAACATTGATGTTGAACTTCGTGCAGCGTGACGTCAGCACCGGTAACCAACTGTTTCGACTATTACGCACGAGTTTGAAGCAAACTTTTTAAAGAAAACTAAGATTACAAATCCACTAAACTGAAGTGTCCAACCAGTTAAACTCACGAACATGTGATAGCCTTTCTCACGTTCCATTTCTTGCTGTCAAAAATAACAAATAGAAAGGCGTAGGGAAAGGAAGGATTGTGAACGTGCAAAACGAAACGTCATATATATATATAT
>NW_013809740.1:0-1063 GCF_000517525.1 Limulus polyphemus
CTCCAATGGCCAGGAAGTTGCTGATGTCCAGAGCATTGCTGATGCTCTCGGCCAGAGCTTTTCTTGTGCATCTAGCACTTATGTTTCTTCCCCTGCCTTCTTGGCCATAAAATCTCGGGCACAGCGTTCGCCTCTTTCTTTTTGGGCCGATCATCTCTATGATTATAATCGCCCCTTTACAGTGGTGGAACTCAAACTTGCTCTTCATCGACCTGGCAGTACATCGGTCGGACCTGATGATGTTCATTATGAGATGTTGCGCCATCTCTCTCCTGCCTCTCTTGTTATTCTTCTGGTTATTTTTAACAGAATCTGGCAGGAACATATTTTTCCAGATGCTTGGCACCAGGCTATTGTCCTCCCTATCTCCAAACCTGGGAATGATCCCAAGATTCCTTCTAATTATCATCCCATCGCTTTGACTAGTTGTCTTTGTAAGGTTCTAGAGAGGATGGTTAATGCCCGTCTTGTTTGGTTCCTGGAATCAAACATGATCCTCTCACCCACAATGTGGGTTCCGTCGACTGGATCGCTGCATGGACCATCTGATTCGACTCAAGAGAGAACACCTTGTTTCTGTGTTCTTCGATTTTGAGAAGGCTTATGACACCACGTGGAGGTACAGAATTTTGCAGGACCTCCACTCCTATGGGTTGCGTGGCCATTTACCCATTTTTATCCGCAATTTTTTACAGAACAGGCGATTCCAAGTCCGTGTGGGTTCCACTCTTTCCCGTTTCTTCCCAAAGGAACTTGGAGTCCCTCGGGGCAAGACACAGAGTGTGACACTCAAACCATCACTTCAAATCTTCCTCCGACTGTTGCAAATGGGCTCTATGTCGACGACTTCCACATCTCATGCCAGTCGTCGAACATGAGGTTTATTGAGTGGCAGCTTCAGACTGCCCTCAATCGGTTGTTGACATGGACCACTGCAAATGGTTTTAAATTCTCTTTTTCTAAAACCGTTTGCATGCATTTTTGCCGCCAACGGGGTCTCCACCCTGATCCCGAGCTCCGTCTCAGTGATATAGTCATTCGTGTGGTCCCTGAGGCAAAGTTC
>NW_013809741.1:0-506 GCF_000517525.1 Limulus polyphemus
GATCAGTTCGCACACTATGCTCACTTAGAATGTGACCCAAGTAAAGCACCTCTTTCTGGAACAAGTGACATTTCTTGGGATGGAGTTTGAGGTTTGCTGCTTTCAAACGTTTGAATACTTCCTCTAGCTGGGACATTTCCTCATCAAACGTTGTTGCAAACACGATGACATCGTCCAGGTACACTAGGACTGTCCTCCATTGTAGGCCTTCCAGTACTCTTTCCATCAGCCTCTCAAATTTTGCTGGAGCATTGCTAAGCCCGAATGGCATCACACGGTATTGCCAGAGACCTTGGCCTTAACTAAATGCAATCTTAGGTTTATCTGCTTCAACCATTTTCACTTGATGGAAACCCGACTTTACGTCCACAGCTGAAACCACCTGGCTCCATTTAGGGCATCAAGAGTATCATCAATTATTGGCAGTGGGTATGAGTCTTTTTCGGTTATACTGTTAAAAGCCCTGAAGACCACACAGCAACGTTGGGTCCCATTCTTCTTCTGGA
>NW_013809742.1:0-508 GCF_000517525.1 Limulus polyphemus
GTTGTATTCAGAAAGAATAAACCAATTTTATTTAAGAAAGGACTTGTGTCGCTAAAGTTTCGTCGGAACGAATTTACGGAAATTAACTAACGAACGGAGACGTAACAATATATATTATTCACACTTTCGGTGTATAAGACGCAAGCAGATTTTGACATCCAATTTTTGGGTAAAAAAGTGCGTCTTATACACCGAAAAATATGGTAATTAAGTGACTCTCCAGATAAGTGTACAGGAAAAAATAAAGGTATTGGTTCAGGCTAACATAGTTACTGTGATTTGCCAAAGTAGGAATAGAAAATTCTAAGTAACTCAATTTTTTCTAGTTTTGACATTTTTGTTTTGTTTTTTGCTTGTTTGTTAATGTCCGGTATAATGTCTTTCGGAAAACTTCAGCGACACAAGTCCTTTCTTGATTAACCCAGTTTATTCTTCCTCGATACAAACAAACTTTTTTTTTATTCTTGTAAACTCCCAGTGGAGCATAGGGCCGCGACAACAACTCGCC
>NW_013809743.1:0-506 GCF_000517525.1 Limulus polyphemus
GCATCTACCAGTTTAGCTTTTACCTATTAAAATATTAAACCGTCCGTTGGCACGTTTTTCTGTCTAGCTTATCTGTCAGGCTTACTCTATAACGATGATGTCACGCGCTCTATGGTATGCTGAAACTTTGCCCTCTTCCAACTCATACTCACGCAGCGAAGTACATTAGGTATGAAGAATTCCAGTTGGTTATAAACCACAACTTTTAGATTCCCTGGCAATTTATATAAGATGTAATCACCACTTTACCTGATTAAACTTCTAGTCTCTTCTGTGAAATCATGCACATGAGGTCACTGCAATATCATGTCTTAGAATTATTTTTCACCTGATTAAACTTCTACTCTCTTCTGTGAAATCATGCACATGAGGTCACTGCAATACCACGTCTTAGAATTATTTTTCACCTGATTAAACTTCTACTTTCTTCCGTGAAATCATGCACATGAGGTCACTGCAATATCATGTCTTAGAATTATTTTTCACCTGATTAAACTTCTACTCTA
>NW_013809744.1:0-506 GCF_000517525.1 Limulus polyphemus
TTTGATGTAATTTACTAATATCTGTATAATCTCATGAAACATAACAATATCTGCGTTTATTAAAATTTACCTCTATTCGAGTACAAACTATGAATTTTTTCTTTGTAAAATTTCACGAAGATGTTTTTTTTAAAAAAAAAGCTTTGTTTTCTTGTTCCTGCTTTCACACATACGCGAATTTGTATTTTGTATTTATGGTAGTCACTGAAGCTATTTCCTGTAGTCATAATTTTAAACTACTGACCAGTAATCATCACGCTACCATTCACGCTAAAGGATTGGCCGTCATTCCTATAGCTTCAGTGCGAGAAATATTGTTTTGACGACGCACAGATTCGAACCCGGGTCGCTAGTTCTGAAATCCAGAATTTCTACCATAAAATCCTAGAACGTTATAAACGTTACCAAGACCCAAATCTATTACGGATCAGGAATAGGTCAGGAAACTTATAAGAACTGCGGATAACAATCGACATATAATCGTAAGGATTGGTCTAATAATGAAA
>NW_013809745.1:0-506 GCF_000517525.1 Limulus polyphemus
GCCTGTTGGCATGAACCACTTTTGTTAGTTAATGACCCGACCACATTTTATCCAGAAAGTCACGTCTGAGAGCCGATCCACTATGTCATATGGGCCTTCCTATGGAGAAGACAACTTAAGAAACTTCCCTTCGGTCTTCCTGGGATTATACAACCACACCTTGTCTCCAGGTACAAAGCTGACTTCAGTAGATCTCTTATCATAAGTTAACTTCATCGAATCAGCAGACGTTTTCAAGTTTGAATGCACTTGATGGTGAATATCATCCATCCTTTCCGATAACACTTTCACAAACTCTGACACATTTTCAGACAACTCTTCATAAGGTGGGCATCCCTTATGCTTGGGTCCCCTTTTAGCACTACATGTACTGC
The DNA here is from genome assembly GCF_000517525.1 of Limulus polyphemus. Taxonomy (NCBI): domain Eukaryota; kingdom Metazoa; phylum Arthropoda; class Merostomata; order Xiphosura; family Limulidae; genus Limulus; species Limulus polyphemus. The sequence continues at coordinate 375 of NW_013809745.1, forward strand.
ATGTCCTGCACCATTCTTCCACATCTCGTCTCATACCTATCCAGTAAAATCTTTGTCGTAGGTGACTCGATGTCTTCTTAATTCCGAGATGTCCTCCTGTGAAATTATCATGGGATTGACGCAGCACAACGT
>NW_013809746.1:0-506 GCF_000517525.1 Limulus polyphemus
GGAGAATAGCTCCAGCAAAGCGACAAGAGATAGAGAAGGTCATGGATGGTCTAATCAAGGAAGGGATAGTTGAAAAATCAGATAGTCCCTGGTCAGCTCCCGTCGTGTTAGTCCAGATGAAGGATGGGACCCAACGTTACTGTGTGGACTTCAGAGCTCTTAACAGTACAACCAAAAAGGACTCATACCCACTGCCAAGAATTGATGATACTCTTGATGCCCTAAGTGGAGCCAGGTGGTTTTCAACTCTGGACTTAAAGTCGGGTTTCCATCAAGTGAAAATGGCTGAAGCAGATAAACCTAAGACTACATTTAGTTATGGTCAAGGTCTCTGACAATATTGTGTGATGCCATTCGGGCTTATTAATGATCCAGCAACATTTGAGAGGCTGATGGAAAGGGTACTGGAAGGCCTACAATGGAGGATAGCCCTAGCGTACCTGGATGATGTCATTGAATTTGCAATAACTTTTGCTGAGGAAATGTCCCGGCTAGAGGAAATATTC
>NW_013809747.1:0-885 GCF_000517525.1 Limulus polyphemus
TGCAGACTATTCTTTATAGCGGCGGTAGAACAGACTGAAAATCGTGACCGCTAAGCCTTGTTTTCCATAGTTTACATGCAGACTATTCTTTATGGCGGTGGTAGAACAGACTGAAAATCGTGATCGCTAAGCCTTGTTTTTCATAGTTTGCATGCGGCGGTAGTACAACCTGAAAAATATAACCACTAAGCCTAGCATTCAGATCGACCGACTTCTCACGCTCGCACGCGTATGTGTACACGCATCTAAAGAGCCCATTTAATGTGTGGGTTTTTGAATTCATCAATGAACCGTGTCTATTATATTTATTTCATTTATATACTCATGATGGAATTCTGTGCTACTGAAAAGTGCAGTTGGAAATATCATACCGATACTTTGCCAAAGGCTACACACGGATACCCTACACTATACTTGGGTATACACGGATACCCTACACTATACTTGGGTACACACGGATACCCTACACTATACTTGGGTATACACGGATACCCTACACTATACTTGGGTACTACACGGATACCCTACACTATACTTGGGTATACACGGATACCCTACACTATACTTGGGTATACACGGATACCCTACACTATACTTGGGTACATTCCTTTGAAGAACCTTCATTTTTCTCTCCAAACACTATAAAATCTACAAGTTGAATCCGTGTATACCCAAGTATAGTGTAGGGTACCGTGTGTACCCAAGTATAGTGTAGGGTGTCCGTGTATACCCAAGTATAGTGTAGGGTGTCCGTGTATACCCAAGTATAGTGTAGGGTACCGTGTGTTGTGATCTTCGTGTCACGTGTACACACTGTCTATCTCTATAGGTATAACCTTAACCTTGTGATCTTCGTGTCACGTGTACACACTGTCTATCTCTATA
>NW_013809748.1:0-507 GCF_000517525.1 Limulus polyphemus
CGAGCTGCTACTGTTGCAGGTTTTCTTGCCACTGCTGTTTTCGCTTTTCTTGTTTCTTTTCTTTTTCCTCCAACAACTGCTGTAGTCTCTCTTCTTGTTTCTTTTCTCATTCTTCTTGTTTCTTTTGCTGTTCTTGTGTTGCTGCCATCAAATCAACTAACCTGTAGTTTGATTTGCCACTTCTCGTTTCCATCTTCTTTTTTTTCTTTTTCTGTACCACTTTTGACACAAATTTGTTACGTATCTGCTTGTTTGATAATTTCCGATAAAAATTCTTTCAGAGTGACTTCAGTGATACAAGTCCCTTCTTGATTAAAACTAGTTTATTCTTTCTTGTTACAAACTTTTTAATGCACTTAATTTCCACAGTCACTTTAAACTTAACAACCTTTATAACACATGCTATAAATCACAGTGATTCACACACTTTACTTATGGTGCCTACTGTTGGCTTGACACAATCATCTATGTCTTCAATCTATCTGCATATCTCTTCGATCACGCTGG
>NW_013809749.1:0-506 GCF_000517525.1 Limulus polyphemus
GTGACTTTTCCTGGTGACATGTCTTCAGTGGTGTCTTTTGTTCCAACTGAAATGTCCTGGACCGTGAATAATGCTAAAGCCTGTTGGCATGCACCACCTTTGGCTTACCTCGCCTACCACATGTTATTCGAAAAGTCACGTCTGAGAGACGATCCTCAGTAGATCTCTTATCATAACATAGCTTCATGGAATCAGCAGACGTTTTCAAGTTTGAACACACTTGATGGTGAATATCATAAATCCTTTCAGATAACACTTTCACGAACTCTGGCACATTTTCAGGCAACTCTTCGTAAGGTGGGCATTCTGTTATCAGATCCACTGGCAACCGACGTTCCCGACCAAACATCAACTTTGTTTGAGTGTATCCAGTGGTTTCATGCTCTGCTGTTCTATAGGCCATCAACAGTGGAAGGGGTAAGACATCCCAGTCATCTTGGCGGCTATTCCAAAACTTTGCCAATACCTGTCCCAGTGTCCACTTGTACTTTTCTACCATCCCATCA
>NW_013809750.1:0-506 GCF_000517525.1 Limulus polyphemus
AAGTGACGTTGTGTTCCAAGTCTTTGTTTATAAAATTAATATAACAGGCGGCATTGTGTCCCAAGTCTTCGTTTATAAAATTAATATAATATGTGACGTGGTGTTCCAAGTCTTTGTTTATAAAATTATTATAACAGGTGACATTTTGTTCCAAGTTTTTCTTTATAAAATTATTATAACAGGTGACATTGTGTTCGAAATCTTTGTTTATAAAATATTATAACAAGTGACATTGTTTTCCAAGTCTTTGTTCATAAAATTATTATACCAGGTGACGTTGTATTCCAAGTTTTTGTTTATAAAATTATTATAACAGGTGACATTGTGTTCCAAGTCCTTGTTTATAAAATTATTATAACTGGTGACACTGTGTTTTAAGTGGCGTGTTTTTGATTCTTTAATTATTATACCAGGTGACGTTGTATTCCAAGTTTTTCTTTATAAAATTATTATACCACGTGACGTTGTGTTTTAAGTGGCGTGTCTTTGATTGTATAATTATTATA
>NW_013809751.1:0-883 GCF_000517525.1 Limulus polyphemus
AAAAATCACCGTGTGGGTTATTACTGACAAACACAGAAGAGTTACCGAAAAAATCACCGTGTGGGTTATTACTGACAAACACAGAAGAGTTACCGCAAACACAAAAGAGTTATCCTAATGAAATGGATGTCCATGAGCCAAAACCAAGAAGCAAAACCTTTGTTTAAAACAATGCACAAAAGATAATGATTGGAATTTTCCATTAACTACTTGAAAAAGTCTAATGAATCGTTAAACTAAATTTCATGGGTGAGACAAATCCAGGTTAGAACTTTTTCACCAAGAAAGAAAAAGTCTACTTGAAGGAAGAGAGGAGAATAATTTAAAGAAAAGATCATCATGACCAGAGCTAAAAATGGTTAAATCTCTATGATGGTATGGACATATTTATTTTCCACGATTTATTTTCCACTGACGATTATTTTGTATTGTGGAAGAATCAATTAATGCTGCAAGATTTCAAGAAAGTTTGTATTATCATTTGTTACCCAGTGCTAAAAGGCTTATTGTACAGAAGTTTGTATTCCAGCAAGATAATGACCCTAAGCATTCTGCAAAGTCTACAAATGAGTTTCCGAAAAAAAAAGAAGATTACAGTTATATGGATTGGCCATCTCAGTCCCTAAACTTTAATCCCATGAAGACCTTGTGTTTGACTTGAAGGTTGCTGTATCAAAAAGAAAACCAATGTCGATTGCTGTATGTATTGAAGAATGGGCAAAAATACCTCCAGAAAGGTGCCAGAAACTGGTTACAAAAATACAAGCTGTAAAATAAGCACAAAACTATCTCCAGAAAGATGCCAGGAACTGGTTAAAAAATACAAGCTGTAAAGTAAGCACAAAACTACCTCCAGAAAGGTGCCAGGAACTGGTTAAAAAAC
>NW_013809752.1:0-505 GCF_000517525.1 Limulus polyphemus
TAATGTTAAATCTTGTGTCTTCTTATTGATAGTACACAGTATTGTTAAATCTTCTGTCTTCTTATTGACAGTACACAGTATTGTTAAATCTTGTGGCTTGTTATTGATAGAATACAGTGTCGTTAAATCTTGTATCTTCTTATTGATAGTACACAGTATTGTTAAATCTTGTGTCTTGTTATTGACAGTACACAGTATCGTTAAATCGTGTGCCTTCTTATTGATAGAACACTGTATCGTTAAATCTCGCGTCTTCTTATTGACAGTACACAGTATCGTTAAATCTTGTGTTTTCTTATTGACAGTAACCAATAATGTTAAATCTTGTGTCTTCTTATTGACAGTACACAGTATTGTTAAATCTTGCGTCTTCTTATCGACAGTACATAGTATTGTTAAATCTTGTGTCTTCTTATTGATAGTACACAGTATCGTTAAATCTTGTGTTTTCTTATTGAAAGTACACAGTATCGTTAAATCTCGTGTCTTCTTATTGACAGTACAC
>NW_013809753.1:0-506 GCF_000517525.1 Limulus polyphemus
GGATGCTCTACAGTAATTACTAAATGTTGCCCTACAGTAATTACTAAATGTTGCCCTACGGTAATTACTAAATGATGCCCTACGGTAATTACTAATCGTAGCATTCATAGCTGGATTAGTTGAAATGATGTCCTACAGTAATTACTAAATGTTGCCCTACAGTAATTAATAAATGTTGCCCTACAGTAATTAATAAATGTTGTCCTACAGTAATTAATAAATATTGCCCTACAGTAATTACTAATCGTAGCATTCATAGCTGGATTAGTTGAAATGTTGCCCTACAGTAATTACTAAATGATGCCCTACGGTAATTACTAATCGTAGCATTCATAGCTGGATTAGTTGAAATGATGCCCTACAGTAATTACTAAATGATGCCCTACAGTAATTACTAAATGATGCCCTACAGTAATTACTAAATGTTGCCCTACGGTAATTACTAAATGATGCCCTACAGTAATTACTAAATGTTGCCCTACAGTAATTACTAAATGATGCCCTAC
>NW_013809754.1:0-506 GCF_000517525.1 Limulus polyphemus
GCAGCAATGTCTGCAGTCATTTTTGCAGGTTCTTCGGCTCAGTCCATCAGCATTACCATGGGATTTTCCTTCTCTATATTCAATACTATAATTATACTGGTCTATTTTCCCGATCCAACGTGCTATTTGGCCCTCTGGGTTCTTTAATAATCTTAACCAGTGTAATGCAGCATGGTCTGTCCTGATGGTAAACCTTGCACCATAGAGGTAAGGATGGAAATATGTCAGACTCTTTACTATAGCAAGGAGCTCCCTCTGTGTTACACAGTAGTTCCTCTCTGGTCTACTTAACACCCTACTGAAGTAGGCCACCACATGTTCGTTTTCGCCCACTTTCTAAGACAACACTCCTCCAATTCCGACATTACTAGCATCACAATCCAGTATGTACGGTAGTGAGGGATCTGGAAGCCTTAAAAGTGGAGCAGAGGCCAAGTGGAGCAGCTATAGTTGCAAAGTCCTTCACAAATTTGCGGTAGTAAGTACAGAGTCCCAAGAAACTTCTT
>NW_013809755.1:0-505 GCF_000517525.1 Limulus polyphemus
TACACTGGCTACCTCAGATGTCCTTGATCCCCACAGTTCCAACAGCCTTTCTGGGTAGCGTCTTTCCTGCTGTATCATCTCCCCTGTGCTGAAGTTTCCAGCATTGAGCTCTCTTGTGCCCAGGTTTGTTACAGTGCCAGCAAAGTCCCTCAAACTTCTCTGAAAGCTGACTTTTTCTGGCCTTGAATCCAGGTGACTGTACCCACCTTGGTACCTCTGTGCTGGACTTAACGTAGGATTCAAATTCGAGAGCTATGGCCATTGCATCCTGCATGGTAGAGGGGTGTGCTTGCTTCACTTGTATCTTAAGTTGTGGACTGTCCAAGGCATCTACGAATTGATCCCTCAGCAACAACTTGAGGAGATCGGGTGGTGCAGTTGGGTAGGCCTTGTGTGTCATACTTTCCAAGTCCTGTGCAAGCTCTTGCAGGCTCTCTCCTTTAGCATGGACTCTCGTCCTGAACCTGGCCCTGTAGACTTCTGACTAGTTTTGGGTTCCGTACCT
>NW_013809756.1:0-733 GCF_000517525.1 Limulus polyphemus
AAAAAATAAATTATAGTAATGGATGAGAGTGAAAAAGCTTGTAAATACACGACGATCCCTGTTTAATGTGGAGCAGAATAAGGCCGTTTCAGGCCTAACTTTAACAAATAAAAAATCGTTTTTGAGTGCTTGCCTTGGATTCAAATGAGCTGTTTTGTGTTTAGAACAATATATACTAATTTTTAAAGTATTAAATTGAAATTTTGTTCAATAAAAATCTTTCAAATGCGACTGTAGCTTTTTTTTTCCCCAAAACTTTGTCTTCAAAATAAGGGTGCGTCTTATATAGCGAAAAATACGGTATGTAAACAACCTTTTTCATCGCATCCAAAAAAAACACTCGTGTATACTTTAGCTGTCCAGATCTTCCTCACATTAACTAGTAAATTCCTAAGTTATTTCTGGATACTTTTAATAAAATATAGTGAAAAAAACACAATTTTCTAATTACAAGTAAAAGAACGAGTGCTGTCTTTGTAGTTGTCGGTAATTAGTGATTTATACTGTTTAAACAGCCACTGTATCTTTGTTCATGGCATAGCCGTAACTGGTGATTTATACTGTTTAAACAGCCACTGTATCTTTGTTCATGGCATAGCTGTAACTGGTGATTTATACTGTTTAAACAGCCACTGTATCTTTGTTCATGGCATAGCCGTAACTGGTGATTTATACTGTTTAAACAGCCACTGTATCTTTGTTCATGGCATAGCCGTAACTGGTGATTTATACC
>NW_013809757.1:0-505 GCF_000517525.1 Limulus polyphemus
AATCTTTTCTGAAGTATGATAGTGTTTCCATAACCTACTGCCAGTCACCCAATCTATTTTTTTAGCTGTGACTATTCTACGTCACCTGTGACTTATTGCGATAGTTGATAACAAGATTAGTCAAGCTAACCAATAATCGGTTGGGTGAAGAATAAGTTCAGATAAAGTGTTATCAAGTTGCCTATTTAACACTTATAGCTCCTAGGAGTAAATATGAAAGGCGATTTTTTCCTATGTTTTAATAACCGTTGCAATGGTAATTAATTAATCAATTATTACACATTATCTGTTGTTGTTTTTTTACGTTTCCTTTCCTTCGTTATCTTACCATGCATATCAGATCCATGATAAAATTCGCATTTTTTCTTATGTTTTAATAACCGTTGCAATGGTAATTAATTAATCAATTATTACACATTAACTGTTGTTGTTTTTTTTACTTTCCTTTCCTTCGTTATCTTACCATGCATATCAGATCCATGTTAAAATTAGCATTTGTTTTTTT
>NW_013809758.1:0-1041 GCF_000517525.1 Limulus polyphemus
GACTGATATAAACTTCAGGTACTTCAGCAGAGTCCCCGAAAAGTGTTCTGTTTCTAAGTATTTTTATTTCTTGCTTTTACAGCTCATATGTCATGCTGTGTTGTAGCCTACAGAGTGCATAATTCTTCTCGTCATTCATGGCATACGGTACGTTTTACTGACATCACGACAGTACAAACTGCAACTTTAGGCGTCCCTTATGCGACGTCATATTAGTGCTACTGACTGACTGACAGACAACACACTACTATAAAGTGGTGCGAATAGTTAAAACAGTTGACCCCTCCAAACGGCCTTCAGCCCCTTTTCAGGGAAATAACTCGCAGAATATTCAGTTTCAAGTGAATGTTTTTATGTAATTTAACAAGCAGATTCTAAATACGATTTGTTTTGTGATAGAATACAAATAATAATATTTTTTATTAGTAGTACTCGACTAGCAGAAATATAAAAATGCATCAATCACTAAACTCTTTGTAGATTAATATAATTTTCTTTCTTTTTTCAAGTTCGATTAACCTTACGTTCGCTTTCTTTCTTCGAGCAGTTCGTTAATAAATGGAACTTTTTAAAAATTGCAAGTTAAAATTTCCTATCTATATGTTACACCGATTGTTAAACATTCGTTTTTGTGTGTTTATTGTTAAGGGCAAATCTATACAGTAGGCTATCTGTGCTCTGCTCACTGCCGGTGTCCAAACTCAGTTTGTACACGATTTTTACTGTTTCTTGATTTAATCATGTTTTTGTGAAAATGGAGAAAAACAGTATCTTTTTTTTTCTTGAGTGTCAATTCATGACGTGTTATTACTAATTAAACTTATATATTAAGTGCAATGGTAAAAACAATTGCCTCATAAATATGATAATACCTCGGCGTTATATGTGTTTCTTTTTGAAGTTTCTTTATTACTGTATGCCATTATGTTCTGTTTTCATTTTCTCGATTTGAAGGTACAATGTAGCCCCGTTATAACGCGATCTTTGAGGTCCATAAAATGTCGTCGCGAAACAAGCGGGGTCTCGCTAAATCGGGGTTTT
>NW_013809759.1:0-506 GCF_000517525.1 Limulus polyphemus
TTCCAATCTTCACATCCACTGTCCTGGATGGGTTTTCCACTGCTTCCACAAATATCGGGCTTCCTTGGGGATGTTCTTTTATTCTACCCCAAATTATCTTCTCTGACATAGGGGGGTATTGTAGTTGACTTAAGTGCTGTGACATGCAAATCAACAGAAGCAGCAATACTTACTGGAATTTGGCCTTTGTTGTTTCCAAACATCATTTTATCAAAATTAACTACCCATTTCCTCAGTAGTAAGTTGCTCAACCCTAGTATGCATTGATCTTCAATGTCAGCCAAGTATACTTTGTGTCTGTCCTTCATGCCCATGAGCTCAACAGTTACCCACACTGGTCCCCACAACCTTGTAGAATGTCCTGTCACACCACAGAGCTTCTGTATGGCTTCTGGTACTCCTTTGTGATCTAACACCATGATACTCACAAGAGTTTGCTGAGATGCAGAATCTATGACAAAGTTGCACTTTTGGTCATCCAGCTTTCCTGTCATATAGACACTATG
>NW_013809760.1:0-610 GCF_000517525.1 Limulus polyphemus
TATCTCGTACCTTATTTTAATTTTTCTTTGAAATCCTCAAAATCCTTGCATATTTTTCTTTTAGGTATTATTTTTTCATTGTATTGGACACAAATGTTTATCATAACTTGGATGAAAATAAACTCGATTTGATTATCCTATATAACCCACGAGATCCTGTACATTATTGTTTGAAATCAGTGTTAATTATTATTATAGAGAATACACGAAATAACATTTTTACCTTACTTACCATAAAATCCTTAGAAAGCACAATTTAAGACGGAAAGTCATGGTTGTGAAAAGATCAAGTCCTTAGTTTGTATTTTTGTCATGGAAGTATATCATAACCTAAAGAAAACCCTTTCAAATTTGTACAATAGCTTTATACGTTTATGTATCATACATTATTCTTTTATTAAATTCATGGAATGTGAAAATAATAAATATTACCGATTGAAAGTTGCTTAATAATGTTTTAGCTACAATACTGGAGGAAGGTGTTCTAAAGACACAAATATTATATCACATAAGGAATTGAAGCTATTATAAACCCATGAGTTTTATCTATTACTAATTTTTATTGTTTCATCGCATGAAGTTAAATATAAAACTACATAATGGACTGTCT
>NW_013809761.1:0-506 GCF_000517525.1 Limulus polyphemus
TTAGAGTTACACCTAGGTGTTCATGGAGTAGTGGAACCAAGTAAGGCTAAAGACGAGTAGGTTGGATATAAATTCAGTAACTAGAGTTACACCTAGTTGTTCATGGAGCAGTTGTACCAAGTAAGGCTAAAGATGAGTATGTTGTTTATAAAATCGATAACTAGAGTTACAATTAGGTGTTCATGGAGTAGTTGTACCAAGTAAGGCTGAAGATCAGTATGGTGGTTATAAATTCGGTAACTAGAGCTACAACTAGCTGTTCGTGGAATTGTTGTACCAAGAAAGGCTAAAGATGAGTATGGTGGTTATAAATTCCGTAACTAGAGTTACACCTAGGTGTTCGTGGAATTGTTGTACCAAGTAAGGCTAAAGATGAATATGGTAGTTATAAATTCCGTAACTAGACTTACACGTAAGTGTTCATGGATTAGTTGTACCCAGTAAGGCTAAAGATGAATATGGTAGTTATAAATTCCGTAACTAGAGTTACACGTAAGTGTTCATAG
>NW_013809762.1:0-505 GCF_000517525.1 Limulus polyphemus
GGTGGAAAGTGTACAATAAAAGAAAAGGCTTAGTCTTAAGCAGTGGCGAAAGTGTACAATAAAAGAAAAGGCTTAGTATTGAGTAGTGGTGGAAAGTGTACAATAAAAGAAAAGGCTTAGTCTTAAGCAGTGGCGAAAAGTGTACAATAAAAGAAAAGGCTTAGTATTGAGTAGTGGTGGAAAGTGTACAATAAAAGAAAAGGCTTAGTCTTAAGCAGTGGCGGAAAGTGTACAATAAAAGAAAAGGCTTAGTCTTAAGCAGTGGCGGAAAGTGTACAATAAAAGAAAAGGCTTAGTATTGAGTAGTGGTGGAAAGTGTACAATAAAAGAAAAGGCTTAGTCTTAAGCAGTGGCGAAAAGTGTACAATAAAAGAAAAGGCTTAGTCTTGAGCAGTGGCGGAAAGTGTACAATAAAAGAAAAGGCTTAGTCTTGAGCAGTGGCGGAAAGTGTACAATAAAAGAAAAGGCTTAGTCTTGAGCAGTGGCGAAAAGTGTACAATAAAAG
>NW_013809763.1:0-505 GCF_000517525.1 Limulus polyphemus
ATTAGCATGTCTCCAGTGTTTCTGTTCTGGTTAATACATTAAGTATAACCATTCTCTACAAGGTTTTATTAGCATGTCTCCAGTTTTTCTTTTCTGATTGATACATTAAGTATAACCATTCTATACAAGGTTTTATTAGCATGTCTCCAGTGTTTCTGTTCTGGTTAATACATTAAGTATAACCATTCTCTACAAGGTTTTATTAGCATGTCTCCAGTTTTTCTTTCTGATTGATACATTAAGTATAATCATTCAATACAAGTATAATTAGCATGTCTCCAGTTTTTCTTTTCTGATTGATACATTAGTATAATCATTCAATACAAGTATAATTAGCATGTCTCCAGTTTCTCTTTTCTGGTTGATACATTAAGTATAATCATTCTATACAAAGTATTAGTAGAGTTATGTTTCTTATATATGTATGAAATGCTCCCAGTGGCACAGCGGTATGTCTGCGGACTTACAACGCTAGAATCCGAGTTTCGATACCCGTGGTGGGCAG
>NW_013809764.1:0-506 GCF_000517525.1 Limulus polyphemus
AACCACTGGAAATACTTGGACAGTTGTCAGCAGGCAACAGGCACAACTATAGAGCACTGGTAGCTGCTCTAGAACTCAGGTATGGAACTCAAAATCAGTCCAAAGTCTATAGGGCTAGGTTTAGGACGAGAGTCCATGCTAAAGGGGAGAGCCTGCAAGAGCTGGCACAGGATTTGGAAAGTATGGCACACAAGGCCTACCCAACTGCACCACCCGATGTTCTCAAGCTGTTGCTGAGGGATGAGTTTGTAGACGCCTTGGATAGTCCAAAATTGAAGATACAAGTAAAGCAAGCACACCCCTCTACTATACAAGATGCAATGGCCAGAGCTCTTGAATTTGAATCCTACATTAAGTCCAGCACATAGGTACCAAGGTTGGTACAGTCATCAGGATTCCAGGCCAGAAAAGGTCAGCTTTCAAAGAGGTTTGAGGGACTTTGCTGGCACTGTAATAAACCTGGGCAAAAGAGAGCTCAATGCTGGCAACTTCATCACAGAGAAGAT
>NW_013809765.1:0-953 GCF_000517525.1 Limulus polyphemus
ATATTTCCTCTTTGGTCTTTTGTTTTAGGTAAAAGAAATATTACTTAGAGGCTACATTGCATGCACCCCTCACTTATGTGAAAGACTATATCTGTAAAAATGTAGTTTTGTAGTTTAAATTTTTATTTGACCTCATAGGATGAATTATGGGGGCAGAGAGGAGCAGTTGCCCCCACTTTTTCTCTGTGGGATATAATATACATATGACATTCACAAGAATTCACCTCTTTCACCTCTGACCCGTCTCGAAAGGATTAACAGGGCTCTGTCGTTGTTTTTTAATCTCATGTCAGGTTTACTTGGTATTTTGGCCATTTCTGTGGACTTCTACCTGTGTGCATAGACTTTTAAGTAGCAGACTTTTTGATAAATCAACTCTGGATTTTTCTGCTGTTTACTTGTTTTAAAACCTAATCTGAGATCTTCACTATTTGAGGACTTTTTTTCAAAATGTATTCAGTTGTCTTAACATCTTTCCTTTATTACTCAACTATTTTTGTTGATTTCCCAGTCCAAATTGGCTGGAGAAAGGTCTTAAGGAGAGGCTTCCTATTGGTTTAAACCTGAGCTTAGATCTTCAACTTTGTTGTTGTTGTTTAGACTCGATTCTTGTATTTTCATCTCTAAGCTTTATCCTCTTACCTTTGTTCAAAAGAAAAAAACTCACAAAAAAAGTTGAATTTTATGACTTTTATCTCCATAAACTCGAATGGATACTGCCATCATCTGGCCTGAAAATCTCGATTTACCCATTGGATGGTGACAGCATCTGCTAACATTTGTCTCTCTTTGGCTGAAAACTAATCCAAACCACGTTGTTATCCACAAAATTAAGAAAACTTAAATTTTATAATGTATGGTGATAATTATTAGGAAATCATGAAAATAATTCTGGCAGAACGTGGAAAAAATTCTGAGATTAAAGAGTTATTACTTCGTCTCTTGCTTTATAC
>NW_013809766.1:0-507 GCF_000517525.1 Limulus polyphemus
AGTGGCAACTGGAAAAAGAAAGTAAACAAGAAGAACGAAAAAAGGAAACAGGAAGGAAGTCTCCAACAGTTGTTGGAAGTCAGCAGCAACTACAGGAAAGTCAGCAACAGTGGCAAGAAGAACAAGGAGAGAGAGTACAACATCAGCATGACGTACAATGGAAAAACTTACTAAATTTCAAAGTGAATTAAATACATTAAAGGACGATTTACTGTCTTTTACACATGGAAGATATATTAGCTACAGACCTAACCAGCCCCAGACGACAGGAAGCCCCTTCCAGACCCCGCAGCTAAACCCTAATGCAGACATCTTCAGTCCTGTCAAAAAGTCACATTCCAAACATGAGTGTCAGCAAGAGGGGTGATCTAGTACGAAGGAAGACACAGGAATTCGATAAGAATGCACTGTGGGAAGCATATAGAGCACAATTTGAGCTCTTGGCAGAAATGAATGGATGTAAAGAGGAGCAGAAAGCAGTGTATCTGGCAACGAGCCTGAAGGGAC
>NW_013809767.1:0-507 GCF_000517525.1 Limulus polyphemus
GGGGAATCGAACCCGTGATTTTATCGTTGTAAGTCCGTAGACTTACCGCCATTTCACCGGGGGACATATATAGAAAAATAAATTTTGGTTAACTTTCTCTTTTTTTTTAGCTCCGCCCCCCTCCCTCGTGGCACAGCGGTATATCTGCGAACTTACAACGATAGAAACCGGGTTTCGATACCAGTGGTAGGCAGAGCACAGATAGCCCATTGTGTCAACATTTTGGCTATTTGTGTAAGTTCATTTCCTGATAAAAAGCTACACCACGCATAGCTGTCCCTAATTTTGAGCTGGCAGACTCTTAGTTGACAGCACTCACCACTAGGCCGTGTCCAGCTCACCGTAGTGAAGTCAAACATGTTACCATGGATACATCTTTAACAATATAATCACATCTTTCAAAATCTAAAAAAAAAAATAATTTAGCTGATGATTATTGTTTAGTTTGAAATATTTAATGAATATGGAGACACATATTTTTATTTTTATACATTTTTATATATATAT
>NW_013809768.1:0-506 GCF_000517525.1 Limulus polyphemus
CCTGCGGGATGATTGAATGAGGAGAGTTCCGGGTTACTTACGATTCTGTTTCGAGCTAGTGTGTGTTTTGTTATCAAGAATGTGAAATTACTGTGTGCTAAAAGTTTGTATCGAGGAAGAATAAACTGGTTTAACCAAGAAAAGACTTGTATCACTGAAGTTTCTCGGAAAGAATTACTACCAGAAATTAACAAACAAGCAAATAGGTAACAAACTGGTGTCAGAGGGTGGGACGGAAAAAAAGAAAATGGAAACGAGAAGTGGCAAATCAAACTACGACTTAGCAGATTTGATGGCAGAAATACAAGAATAGCAAAAGAAACAAAAAGAGCGAGAAAATAAACAAGAAGAGAGACTACAGCAGTGGTTGGAGGAGAAAGAAAATGAACAAGAAGAAAGTCTCCTACAGTTGAGAGAAAGCCAGCTTACACAAATGGAAAAGATTAGTAAATTTCAAAGTGAATTAAGAGATTACAGCAGTGGCAACTAGAACAAGAAAGGAAACA
>NW_013809769.1:0-506 GCF_000517525.1 Limulus polyphemus
TGTCGGACCTTATTGTGAAAAACAGCCCTGCTAAAAAGACAACAGATCTACAGCAAGTGAACGTCATTTACGAGTACAAGTGTAATAAAGGAGACTGCGAGCTTCTGGCAAACGCTTCCTACATCGGAATGACTACCACAACCCTGTCAAGACGCCTAACAATGCACCTACAAAATGGAGCCATCAAAGAACATTGTGCCTGCATCCACAACCAAAAACTCACACGTCAGGACCTAGTACAAAACACCAAAGTAAACTGCCGATTTAACGACTTCACAACTCTTCAAATACACGAAGCAATAAAAATCCCTCAGCAAACTCGCATAATCAACAAACAATCGACAGGAACAGCACGCACACTGCTGCTTCTTGGCGAGAAACCCCCAAGCCACAATACAACACTCCACCAATTAACGCCTTCCACGAGCTAGATACCACCTGCCTACCCATACCTACAAATATCTACCAACAGTAATCACAATTCACACAACATTCAGCCTTGATAA
>NW_013809770.1:0-505 GCF_000517525.1 Limulus polyphemus
AAATGAATTAGTTGAATATTTGAAAAATCTGTATTTCTTTTTTCGGTTACAGACGAAGTTTTGTACGTGCATTTTTATTCGCTTAACTTTTGCAACATAAAAAAATCTTTATGAGCCAATAGCGTTAAAAAACGAGGTTCAATCCCTATGACGACAGTTTTTTTTTTTTTTCTTTGAACAATAAGACTGACAAACAGATTGAACATAATCCTACACGTTGACTCTATGTGTTGGATGATTTAAGATATAGAATTTGTATACAATTTAATTGACACATAAAGAACGATTTTTTTATATATATAAGCAATACTGTTCTGTTGTTGTTATTTTTTTGTTTATAGTCCCCTGGTGGGACAGCGGTAAGTCTTCGGATTTACAACGCTAAAATCCGGGGTTAAATTCCCTGCAAATGAACAGAGCAGATAGCCATTTAGTCATTCTGCTTATTTCTATGTATTAAATTGAGTAGGTTTTGTTTTATCCAAATGATTTATATGTAGGAAGA
>NW_013809771.1:0-506 GCF_000517525.1 Limulus polyphemus
TATAACTTCATTGGTGCATGTCCCTTATGATAGGGGGCACAACATATACTGCAGGTCCTGCATCATTCTTCCACATCTTGTCTCATACCTATCCAGTAAAATATCTGTCGTAGGTGACTCAGTGTCTTCTTAAATCCGAGATGTCCTCCTGTTAAACTATCATGGGATTAATGCAGCACAATTATCCGTAACTTCCTCGGTATAACCGTTTGCCAGGTCGTCACTTTTCCATCTCCAGAGAAGAATAACATCTTCAAGCTTCAACTGGTCCCATTGTGCCCAATAGTTCTTTGTCACAGGGCTTAGACTAGACACCTTCTCCCAAGCAGGGTGCAAAACACTTGCTTTTATAAAATCAATTAATGGTTTCAAATCTTGGTCTTTCTCCTGCTCTGATTTAATATCTATACCTGGTTCCATTTCACCATTATCAACTCCTTCACTCACTTTGACTTCAGTTTGATGACACCTGGTTAGTTCAACCTCTCTTTTAACACTTACGGTAA
>NW_013809772.1:0-708 GCF_000517525.1 Limulus polyphemus
ACAAAGATGCCCATGATGTGCACTATTCAGAATGGACATCCTTTCATCGAAATTTACAATATTTATTTCATAATCCTATATCAAAATAGGCGAGCTTCGATTTTTCATTTTTTTCCTTCAGGTATAATAAATAAAAGAAGGGCTTTAAATATAAGATTATTCAACCGAAATCACCCCCATCTAACAGGTCATGACGTCTTATTACAAAATAAACCCCACCGTTTGGATTATGTTTTCTCTAAATGAACAAAAGTTTTATTTTATTTAGCTTTTGACGCGACATAATATTTTTTCGTTAATGTTATAATGTCTGAATTTTGAATTTTTAACCGAAATAAACACTAGCCGTTATTCTTCTATTAATTGTGCTTCAAAAATCAATGTTTTTCAAGTTTCAAAAAATTGATATTTTCGCCGAAAATACCAAGGCTATAGCCTTTAGTTTTTGCTAAAATTTTGAAAAAATTTATTTTTCTTCATATTTCAATATAATGATGCCCCTGATGGTTTCGATGAAAGGATGTCCGTTCTGAATAGTGCATCGCCTATTTTGATATAGGATTATGGAATAAATATTGGAAAAAAAATCGAAGCGTATTTTTTTTTCTTTTAAGTATATTAAAGAAAAGAAGGGGCTTAAATATAAGATTATTCAACCCAAATCACCCCCATCTAACAGATCATGACGTCTTATTACAAAATAAACCC
>NW_013809773.1:0-1137 GCF_000517525.1 Limulus polyphemus
TTAACTATTTAAAGTGACTCCAAATTACGTGTAGATACTGTTTGTTTATACAAAAAAAAACAATATAAGCTGTAGTATATTTCCTTCTTCATAGGTTTAACCCAACCATGTGAAACAGGTTAGCACTCAGGTGAGTTTAATTGTTGGAGTTTCAATTAAAACCAACCTGTTTACCTAATTTATTTGTGGAGGATTTGTCGTGACGAGTGGAGCCACAAGTCGCTAACTCCAGGAGTTTACAGTTAGAGTAAAGATGAGTCTCAGACAAGCGATATTAATTATAATATCTTTTATTACTCTTTTAATACATTGGTTATATCATTTGATTTATATTTCATTGAGAGTATTGTAAATGTTAACATTCAAGTAATGATTATAGAGTTACAACATCTACTATACAAAAACTGATTTAGAGAGAGAGATACTTACTGGAGAGTTGGAACCTTCTTGGTAGAGTCGAGATTATTCAACTGCATAGTGTTGGCTGGCTGGAGATCTCTGGAGACTACTGGATGAACCCTGGAAGAACTCCTGGACGAACTGCTGGACGAACTGACTTTCCATCCCTAGACATGGGTTTATAAAGCAGATTTTACTTATCTTCAGGCGAGAAACCAAATAGGACACAGCATCACCCACAAGTAGTGCTGTGCTCCTATTGGCTGCTTGGAGGCGAGTTTTGGACTCAGGCGATTGGTCATGGTCAACTGCTGTTATCCGGCTGCCTACTTGCCTGTACTGCTACACCCATGTCCTGTAACTGATACTGCTTCAAAGCACCATGATGATTCATAAAATCTAAACTTTTCTGTAGCTTCTATAGTGCTACAGAATCGAGGACAACACCCTCTATCCTGTCCTTGTACTTTATCTTGCATGTGCAGAACAGTGGTGATTAACGAGGTTGTTGACTGCCTCTACTGTGACCTCGGCCACTAACTCCTATACTTATTTATATGCTGTGCTATCACTTACTTGCCCTAGCCTCGTGTTTGTTACTTGCAGTCGTTCTAAACTTATTCTAGTCTCGTACTTGTCACTGACTGCAGTTAAAAAAAACGGTTTCTAGCCCTGTGCTTGATACTTATCTTTCAAGGCTTATTTTTTTATACTACACAAGCCTCTCCTTGTCTTTAG
>NW_013809774.1:0-672 GCF_000517525.1 Limulus polyphemus
AGTATCAGCACCTAATGTAGAGATATTCTGTTTAATTTAGTGTAGTATGAGCACCTAAGTTACAGATAGTCTGTTTAATTTAGTGTAGTATGAGCACCTAAGTTACAGATATTCTGTTTAATTTAGTGTAGTATGAGCACCTAATTTAGAGATATTCTGTTTAATTTAATGTAGTATGAGCACCTAAGTTACAGATATTCTGTTTAATTTAGTGTAGTATGAGCACCTAAGTTACAGATAGTCTCTTTAATTTAGTGTAGTATGAGCACCTAAGTTACAGACATTCTGTTTAATTTAATGTAGTATGAGCACCTAAGTTACAAATATTCTGTTTAATTTAGTGTAGTGTGAGCACCTAATTTAGAGATATTCTGTTTAATTTAATGTAGTATGAGCACCTAAGTTACAGATATTCTGTTTAATTTAGTGTAGTATGAGCACCTAAGTTACAGATAGTCTCTTTAATTTAGTGTAGTATGAGCACCTAAGTTACAGATAGTCTCCTTAATTTAATGTAGTATGAGCACCTAAGTTACAGATATTCTGTTTAATTTAGTGTAGTGTGAGCACCTAAGTTTACAGATATTCTGTTTAATTTAATGTAGTAATGAGCACCTAAGTTACAGATATTCTGTTTAATTTAGTGTAGTATGAGCACCTAAGTTACAGATA
>NW_013809775.1:0-505 GCF_000517525.1 Limulus polyphemus
AAGTGAACTAACCAACTATTTGCGTTTTCCAATCTAATCAATTTCCAGTTTAAAGCAAGCCTTGTGGTGTTCGATAATGATATAAGTCAGATGTTTTGTTATCGAACTGTATTTTCTTTGGAAAGTAAGTGAATAATATCAAGAAATAAGAGTCTGTTTGAAGTCGCCCCTCCAGTGGCACAGCAGTATGTCTTACAACGCTAGAATCCGAGTTTCGATACCCGTGATGAGCAGAGCACAGGTAGCCCCTTGTGTAGCTTTGTGCTTAATTACAAACAAACAAACAAAAAGTTTGAAGTTAAACCAACCTAAAAATTTATTAAATGTAATGGCACATTTCTAGTGTTCAAAATAATATATTATACCATTTTTGTTGATTTTAGAGTCAGCATATGATTTACATGACATTCAGTCTTAGAGTTATATTTGTTTAACATTTTGTTTTAAAGTATTCGCGCAAATTTTCATAACGGCCAACTGCAGCATGGCCTTCCAGTAGTTTTGA
>NW_013809776.1:0-505 GCF_000517525.1 Limulus polyphemus
TTTGTTTGTAGTTAAGCACAAAGCTGCACAATCGGCTATCTGTGCTCTGCCCACCACGGGTATCGAAACCCGGTTTCTAGCGTTGTAAGTCCGCAGACATACCGCTCGCTGTGCCACTGGTGGGGCAAAATCTGTTATATACCGGTAGTAATTTTTGCAACCAAACTATTTTTTTACCACCTTCATAAGTCTATAACGTAACAGTATTTTCTGGTTCATTTCATTAACCTTCACATAACTTGGGGTTATTTTTCTAAGTAACAACAGTATATAGTATATTCTCAAATACTGGTGTCAAATTTTAACTTTTCGTTATCAAAATTCCATCAAAATACAATTTTAAAGTTAACATTTCTTTGAAAAAAAAAAAACAACTGGAGGTAATGATTTTGTTTCTAATTTCTTGTGAACTGACACGGCCTGGTGGTTCGAGCGCTCGACGTGCAATCTGCGGGTCGCGGGTTCGAATCGCGGCTCCGAATATGTTCCCCCTTCCAGCCATGAG
>NW_013809777.1:0-1099 GCF_000517525.1 Limulus polyphemus
GGTGGACAAGCTGTATGATAATAGCCACAAAGAATATACAATGACACTAGAACTAGGATGAACATATTGTATGATAACAGCTACACACAACAACTTGGTGTATGATGACACTAGAATTAGGGTGGATATATTGTATGAAAATATCTACAAACAACATATGATGACATTAGAACTAGGGTGGACATATTGTACGTATATAATGGCACTAGAACTAGGGTGGACATATTGTATGATAATAGCTATAAACAATATCGTGGTGTATGATGACACTACGACTGGGGTGGACATATTGTATGATAATAGCTATAAACAACATCTTGGTATATGATGACACTAGAACTAGGGTGGACATATTGTATGATAATAGTTACAAAGAACAACTTGGTGTATGATGACACTACGACTGGTGTGGACATATTGTATGATAATAGCTATAAACAACATATGATGACAATACAACTAGGGTGGACATATTGCATGATAATAGCTATAAACAATATCTTGGTCTATGATGACACAACGACTGGGGTGGACATATTGTATGATAATAGCTATAAACAATATATGATGACACTAGAATTACGGTGGACATATTGTATGATAATAGCTATAAACAATATATAATGACACTAGAATTACGGTGGACATATTGTATGATAATAGCTATAAACAGTATATAATTACACTAGAACTAGGATGGACATATTGTATGATAATAGCTATAAACAACATATGATGACACTAGAACTAGGGTGGACATATTGTATGATAATGGCTATAAACAATATATGATGACACTAGAACTAGGGTGGTCATATTGCATGATAACAGCTATAAACAACATATGATGACACTAGAACTAGGGTGGACATATTGTATGATAATAGCTATAAGCTACATCTTGATGTATGATGAATATAACTAGGGTGGACATATTGTATGAAAAAAGCTATAATCAACAACTTGATGTATGATGACACTAGAACTATGGTGAACATATTGTATGATAACAGCACCAAACAACATCTTGGTGTATGATGACACTAGAACTAAGGTGGGCATATTGTATGATAATAGCTATAAACAACATATGATGACA
>NW_013809778.1:0-506 GCF_000517525.1 Limulus polyphemus
TGGACCACTTTAAGTGCTTCTTGACAGGACTTTTCACGTGATTCTATCAATTTCTTTTTCAAAGAATCAAGATCAGCAGCTGCTTCTCTAAAATTCATTTTTGGGTCCTGAAGACGTTTCTACGCTTGATTGACAGATGATAAAAGATTTCTCCAAAAATGCAAAAGTACAAGAAAATCAAATGTAAGCATGCGTTGCAGAATATCATGAGCACCACATTTTGTTTCAGCCGTTTTGCCATTCTCACTTAATTGCTCTCACAGTCCTAGCAATTCATTCAGTTTTTCATGTACAACTTTTACTGCCTTTTCTCTTGCACTCCACCTTGTTTCTGATTCACGATTGACAGAGATCTTAAGCTCCAGCCGCAGTTTGTCCCATCGAGTTGTTGAATGAGCAAAGAAATTATAAATGGCTTCAATTATACCAACAAAGGTAATAATAGTTGGTTCCTGACTTGCAGCATGAAGACATGCTAAGTTCAAACTATGATTGTCACAGTTTAT
>NW_013809779.1:0-928 GCF_000517525.1 Limulus polyphemus
CTCCTTTAGGAGAATTTCATAAAATTTAGCAAATTCGTGCTTAAAAGTTGGCAGTGAATAATGAATAATAACCGTCCTCCCGTATGATTCTTTGAACACTTGAGCTAGAAACTGCTAATCTAGTTTGCTTGGCCTAAACAATACTTATGTATCTGCACGTGCTTTCACCATATATCAGATAGTTTTACTGCTCTAAATCAGCCGTCTTTAATCCGAATGACAAAAAACTAAAAACTGTAGTAAAAATTTCAGACCGATAGCTCTCGTGACAATTTGCGTAGGTGTGCGCAAAAATATTCGTCAAAATTAAGCGGTTTTCGTTGAATAACTCTGCACGTGTGGCTGATATTTAGACCAAATGTGACATCTAATTGTATGTTGTAAAGATATACTAGTGTATCAAATTTGAAAAATCCGTTTGTTTGTTTTGTCTATCAAATAAAAAAAGGAAGCAATTCAATCAAACTGGGAGATTTTATGTCTTGTGTATTTCGTAATAGATTGCTTCAATTTTGGTATGTGAAGTAAGGGTCTAGTAGAGTAGATCCACTGATAAAAAAAGTGGAAAATTTGCCAAACTATCACTCCTATTAAGAACAATTTGTTTTGGCCGCACGACACACTACTGTGTGTCTTTATGAACTAATGTTAATCTTCCCATTCTGCGGATTCTTTTTTGAGCGAATAAAAATCATCTGGTCTAACAAATCTTCAATGAGGGAACCATATGTTTGTTAATGCAACACAAAACACTGAATTAGAAGAAAAACAGCTATAATTTGAATAAAAAACGGAACAAAATAACCCTTTACGACAAAACACGAGTTAAATTACCTAAAGACATCTACATTTTCTACCCACTTACTTCACTTATTCGTCTGTTCCTATTGTATAATCCAACTGTATATTTAACCAATCTTTACCACAG